>NW_006399768.1:1039286-1070062 GCF_000299155.1 Elephantulus edwardii | reverse complement strand
TGTTCATTGAAATGAAAAATAAACAACCTAAATTTAAAAAAAAAGTAAGGAGAAACAAGATAGGTGTACTGGGTTTTATGTTAAGCATGCCAAGTATTGTTTTATTTATTTCTGAGCCATATGACTAGTATATCAAGAGTGGTAAGAATCTTTGTTTTCTTGACATTGAGATGTAACCCATACTGAAGGTTGCATTTTCTTGATCTGCAACAAGTGCTTTAAGTCCTCCTCAGTCTCAGCAAGCAAGGTTGTATCATTTTCATAACACAGGTTAATTCATGAGTCTCCCTCCAATCATGATTCCACATTTTTTTTCATAGAATACAGCTTCTTGAATAATTTGCTCAACATACAGATTAAATAGGTATGGAGAGAGAATATAACACTGACATGCATCCCTTCTTAAGTTTAAACCATGCAGTGTTGCCCTGTTTGCAAAAGCCTCCTGGTGCAGATATAGGTGTCACATGGGTCTAGTTAAGTGCTCTGGGATTCCCATTCTTCTCAATGTCAGCCACAACATGTTATGATCCACATGATCAAATGCCTTTGCATAGTGAATAAAGCACAAATAGACAGTCTTCTGGTATTCTTTACTTTTAACCAAGAACCATCTGACATCAGCAATTATGTCCCTATTATGCCATAGCCTCTTCTAAATTCTACTTGGATTTCTGGAAGTTCCCTATCTATGCATTGTTCTTACCATTTTTGAATGAATTTCAGCAGTACTTTGTTTCAATATGATGATTAAGGATATTCTTTGATTTTGAACTGATAGACAACATCATGACGGATGGAGAAAATGTTGAAACTATCAACAACTTCATCTTGCTTGGATCCACAATTAATACTATTAGTACTAACAGTCAGGAATAAGAACACACATTGAACTGGGAAATCTGCCATTAGAGACCTCTCCAAATTATTGAGGAGTAATGATGTCAGTTTGAGGACTAAGGTGTGTCTAATTCAGGCCATATTCTTTCTGATCATTTGCTATGTATCTGAGAGCTGGATGGTGAATAAGGATGATAGAAGAAGAACTGATGTATTTGAGCCATGGTGTTGGAGAAGAACAGTGAACGTCTCATGGATAGCCAAAAAATAACAAACAAATTTGTCGTGGAGAGGGTGCAACCAGAGTGCTCTTTAGAGGCAAGGATGATGAGGCTTTGCCTCACATGCTTTGGGCATGTTACTAGGAGGGTCTATTCCTTGAAGAATGAACTGATGCTGGGAAAGATGAAGGGTTGTCAAAGGAAAGGAAGACCCTCCACCAGGTGGATTGATACAGTGATTACTGTAATGGACTCTTGTGTGTCAGAAAGTGTGAGGATGGCGCAGGATAGAGCAGGGTTCAGATCTTTTGTTCATAGGATCACTATGAGTCTTACTCAACTCAACAGCATCTAAGAACAATAACAAATGTCAAAAGTGGTGATAATATTGCATGCAAAATATCTCAAGGTGGTGATAATATGATAACATCTTAAACTCTCTAATTGGGAGTGCTGGTGGCCTAGTCTATAAGGAATTGCATTGCTAATCCAAAGGACACATTTCTCTGGTAGTTCTAATCCGCCAATGGCTCTCTGGGAAAAAGATGGTCAATCTTTGAGATTTATAGTCTCACACACACATAACAGAGTGACAGTTATGAGTTAGTTCTGACACAATAATGCAATATGTCCTCAATATTAAAATAATTTATATTAGAAAGTATCATGCTAAAATATAGAAAAAAGGTAAGTATAGCAATACACTAAATTTCTAGGTATTAGCTTTAATATACTGAAAACTATATTCAGATAAGATAAATTAGTGATCAATAACTTCCTTCATATGTTCACCATGTGTAGTATACTGATAATTTTTGTTTGGTTGTTGTTGTTGTTGTTGTTGTTGTTGTTGTTGCTGCTGCTTTGTACCATAGACATGGAACCAATCTATATAACTCACCCTCCGGCGAGTTTTCAGGGGCAGTTAATCGCATGGGAAGAGACTGCCCGTCCTTCTCCTGCAGACAAGCTGGTAGCCTCAAACTGTGAAACTGTGTGCCTTTGGGACTGCAATACACCTTCTTGTCCCTAGGCTACAAGAGCTCCTTCATTTTTGTTTAGTGGAAGAAATAAAAAAACAAAAAAAAAACAAAAGGAGTTTAAAAACTAGATCAATGATAGGAAATCTTGATGACACTGGATTTTAAACAGTAGGCGGTGCATGCACAACATTTTTTTCGATGATTAGTATACAACTATTTCCTATAATGCAGAGGTTAATGATGTTCCCAATATTTATGATGCTGTACCACCCCATAATCTCTAACATAAATTATCCCTCCACCATTCATCCTCCCACTCCTGTCCAGGTCTTTATGTTTTGTGATTGGCTGGAAAGTTTCTAAAAACCCAAAAACCACTAGGCTGGAATTGCTTAAGCAATCATGAATGAATTATAAGCCATGTGTTTCGAGACAGACGTTTTGATTGTCAGTTGTCAGCTGTTAGCATAAAATTGAATCAAGTTAGATGCAGTGTCCCATCCCAAACAGGCATTTGAGTTTTCACATTGTTGTAGTTGTTGTTGTGTGCCGTAAAGACAGAACCTACCCTTGGTTGATCCTCCAGTGGGTTTTCAGGGCAGTAAATTGGACAGGAGGAGATTATCATCTTTATCCCTCAGAGCAACTAGTTGACTTGAACTGTGTACTTTAGAATTGGCAGCACCATTCCTTACCACTAGGCTACCAGAGCTCCTTGTTGTAGTTAGTGCTATCAAGCCAATTACAACTCCTAGTGTCACTGCCATTGTTTCTGTTTGCTGTTGTGTGCCATCAAGTCAGAACTAACTTGTAACTGACCCTCCAGTGGGTTTTCAGAGGCCGTAAATCATACAGAAGGTTGTCCATCCATCTTCCACTGAACAACTGATAAATTCAAACTACCTGCGTTTGATATTGTAGTGCAGCTTCTTACAACAAGGCCCTCAGACCTTCCACAAAGTAACACTAACTTTGCCCTGGGCTATGCTATCCTTACTATCTCTGATATTCTCCAGCCCATTTTTAGTCATTCTGGTACTCCATCTTGTTGAGGTTCTTCCTCTCTTTCACTCAATCTTCAACTTTCCCATTATGATGCTCTTTTCAAAGAATTGGAACCTGCTGATATTTTGTCCAAAGTATACGAGATAAAGTTTTACCATCCTTGCTTCTAAGAAGTACACTTACGCACTTCCTCAAGGGTAGACTTGTTCATTCTTTTGGCAGTTCATACGATACTCAGTATTCTTGTCCAGCACCAAAAGATGTCAATTCTTCTTAGATTTTCATTGTTTAAGTTTCAGATAGATAGGAATTAATTGAAAAGTTTATCTGGAATCATTGCTTTTTTTTTTTACTCTTCCTCAATACAACAGCAGATTTTCCCAGTACAGCATTTATTTTGAATTCTTGATTGCTTTTCTGATGGATATCAATTGTAGATCTATGTAAAATGATATCATTGGCTACTCCAATCATTTTCCATCTACCATGATGTTGCCTATTGATCTAATGATATGGATTTTTGTTTTCTTTATATTGAGATGTAACTTTTATTGAAGTCTGTTGTCAGTCTTTCTACGTATGCAGTAAATGTTTCAAGTAACTGCACCTTCAGTAAGCAAAGTTGTCATTCACATAATGCAGTTTCTACCACGCTTGATACAACATTCTTCTTCATAAAGCCCAGTTTCTTGAATGATTTTTGCAGCATACTGATTAAAAAGTTTGGAGAAAAGAAACAATGCTGATACACAGCTTTCCTGATTTTAAATCATGCATAGTTCCCTTGTTCTGTTCAGACAACAGTTTCATGGTCTCAGAATAGATTTCACATGAGCACAATTAAATGTTCTGGAATTCTCATTCCTTTAAGTCTTAGCCCTAAATTTTTATGATCCACACAATCAATTTATTTTGTGTAGTCAATAAAACACAAATAAATATCTTTCATTTTTTTTCCCCAGGCGCCCAGGCAATAATGTCCTTGTACCACAACCTCTTCTGAATCTGTCACAATTTTACAGTTTTATATCAATATATTGTGATAGTCATTTTTAATAGCAGTTGTTGTTGTTGTTATGTGCCATCAAGTCGCTTGCGACTCATAGTGCCCCTATGTGCAACAGCCCTAAATCCTGCTCTATCCTGTGATAGAGCACTGCCTCTGACCCACCCATCCCAATTACCCCAGTCACTGAACCAATCTACCTCATAGAGGGTTTTCCCCTTCTGCGCCATCCCTCCACCCTGCCAAGCATGATGTCCCTCTCTGAGGACCTCTCCCTCCTTACAACATGTTCAAAGTATGTCAGACAAAGCCTCAGAATTCTTGCCTCCAAGGAGCAGCCTGGTTTAACCCTCTCCAGGTTGAATCTGTTTGTTTTCTTGACAGTGCAGGGTACATTCAATACTCTTCTCCAGCACCACAATTCAAAAGCATCAAATCTCCTTCTATCCTCCGTATTCATTGTCCAACTCTCTGATGCATAAGAAGTGATTGCAAAGACCATAGCCTACATCAGATGCACCTTAGTCTCCAAAGTGACACCATTGCTCTTCAGTACCTTGGAGAGGTCCCTAACAGCAGAATTTCCCATCGCAATACGTTTTTTTTTTTTTTTAAATTTCCTGGCTACTGGTGCCAAGAGTGTTGACCATGGAGCCAAGCAGACTGACGTTGTTAACAATCTCAATCTCTTCACCATCCATCCTGATGCTGCCAATTGGTCCAGTGGTAAGAATCTTTGTCTTCTTGACATTGAGCTTCAATCCACACTGAAGGCTGCAGTCTTTGACCCTATGCAAGCATTTCAGGTCCTCCTCAGTTTTGGCAATAAGGAGTTAGCAAGATTTTATTTGCATGTGATGTTGTTGTTGTTTACAATGATGTGCCATTGAGTCAGAACCAACCAACACTTGATCTTCTCGTGGGTTTTTGGAGGCAGTAATTACATAAAATTACATGAAAGAGATTGCCCATTTTTCACCTGCAGAGCAGCTAATGGATTTGAGCTGTATTCCTTCAGGATTGCAGCACAGTTTCTAACCTCTAGGCCACCAGAGCTTCATTTGCATGTGAGATGAATCATGTTGATTTTGCTATATGCCATCAAGTTGCCTGTGACTCATAGATACTCTATGTATAATAGCTCTGAAATATGCCCATCTCGAACCATTCTCCCACCCACCTAACCTATTACACCAGTCACAATGTCAATTCATCTCATCCAGGGCCTTCTGTTTTGTCCCTTCACCCTTCTAAGCATGGTGACTTTCTCCAAATACTCGTCCCTCCTGGCCATATGTCCAAACATGTGAGAGCTTCAAAATTCTCGCTTCCAAGGAGCAGCTTGTTTTTACGTTCTCTGAGACAGAAACATTTGTTCTTTTGGCAGTCCATGGTATGTTCAATACTCTTTTCAAGCAGCAAAACTCATAAGCATCATTTTTTTATTCTGTCATTTTTAATCATTGTCCAACTCTCTGATGCATAGCAAGTAACTATGAAGACTATGGCCTGAGTAAGGTGCACCTTAATCTTTAGACATCTTTGCTCTTTAGCACTTTGGAGAAGACTCTGACAGCAACTATGCCTAATGCAATTCGTCTTTTGATTTCCTGACTGCTGGTTCCAAGAGTGTTGATTGTGGACCCAAACAAGCTGAAAATGTTAGCAATCTCAATCTCTTCTCCATCTATCATGGTGCTTCCAGTTGGTCCAGTGGTAAGAATCGTTGTCTTTTTGATGTTGAGCTGCAATCCATATTGAAGACAGCAGTTCTTGACCTTCTGCGTCATGTGCTTCAGGTCTTTCTCTGTATCAGCCAAAAAGGTTGTATTATTTGCATAACTCAGCTTGTTGGTGAGTCTTCCTCCAATCCTGATGATGCACTCCTATTCATAAATCCAGCTTTCTTAATGATCTTTTCTGCAAAGAAAAAAAAAATCTGTCCTTCTGAAAGGGTATGGAGACAGGATGCGTCTCTGATACACTCCTTTCTTGATTTTGAAACCATGCAGTGTTTCTTTCCTTGCTCTGTTCTGACAATGGCTTCCTGGTCCCAGTAGAGGTTTCACTTGAGCATAAAGTTTCTATTTTTCTCAAGGTTAGCCACAATTTGTTGTGATCCACACAGTCGAATGCCTTTGCATAGTCAATAAAACACAGATAGACATTCCTTTGGTACTCTCTGCTGTCTGCCAGGATCTGCCCAATATTAACAATAATGTCCATAGTGAGATAACCTCTTCTAAATACAGTTTGTATTTCTAGTAGTACTCCATCAATGTACTAGTCCCATCATTTTTTTGACAATCTTCAACAACATTTTAATTGTGTGATACTAGTATTATTGTTCAATACTTTCCACTCTCTGTCAGATCACCACTGGTTTTTACTTTTTTTTTTTTAAATGGGAATAAATATTGATATCTTCCAGTCAGTTGTTATTCCAGGTTATTGTCCTCTAGATTTCCGGGCACAGCCTGTTGAATATGTCCAATTATGCATCTATTTTTTTAATACGGCAATTGGTATTACATCAATGACTAGGGCTTTTTATTTATCCCCCCGCCCCCTAATTCCTTTAGAGTAGTTAGTAATTCCTCCTCTATCACCATAGCTTCTTAAACATAAGTTGTTTCATAGAATTCTTCAGCCAATTTAGTGATCTATGTACTCTTCCATCTTCTTTTGATGCTTCCTAGATTCTGCCCATAGAATCGAGTATTGCTACTCGAGGCTTGAATTTTTCAGTTCCATGAGCTTAAGAAATTCCAAGCAACTTCAGTGCTTTCAATTTTCTGACACCAGTGCTTTGCACATTTCATTACACAAATTTGCTTTTTCTTTTTGAGTTGCCCGCTTAAGTTTTCTGTTCAGCTCTTCACTGTCCTGATTTTTTTTTCTTTTACTTTGGCTTCCTGGGGATCTAATTCAGAGTTCTTTCTGATATCCATCTTGGTCTTTCTCCTCTGTCATTATAATGACGCTCTGCATTGCTCATGGATAATATTCTTGATATACTCCCACAGCTCATCTGGTCTTCAAACATTGGTGTCCAGGGTCTCAAACTTGTTTTGTGGATAATTTTTAAATTTAGGTGGGATAGACTCAAGTTCAAATTTTGGGTTTTATGGGTTTATTTGTATTTCCTTTTTCTTTAAAATGAGTAATTGATTGTCTGTTCTACAATCAGAACTTGGCCTAGTTTTCACAGATAATATTGAGCTTGTCCAGTGATTCTTTCCATAGATATAATCCATCTGATTCCTGAGCAGACCATCAGATGAAATCCCTGTATATAGTTACCATTTATGATTCTTATGAAAGGTATTTATAATGAAGTGGTCATTGATTATAGAAAATTGTGTCATTCTATCTCCAGTCTCATTTCTGTCACCAAGTTCCTGTTTGTTTTACTATGGTTCCTTTTCTCCTGTTCCAAAATTTTTACTCTAGTCACCTATTATTATTAATGCATCTTGGTTGCAAGTTTGATCAATTTCTGACTAAAATAGCTGATAGAAAACATCTATTCTCTCGTCTTTGGCTCTGGGTATTGGTGCATATATTTGAATGAGAGTGGTATTAACTACTCTTCCTTTTATGTGTATGTTTTTTCCCTTTCACATACAACATGACGACATGATATGTTCAAGTTTTCATATTCTACTAGATCAACGATTATTGAAATGGAAATAATTACTCATTTCCTCCAATCTTGTGGCTAAGTCTTCCAAATTTCTTGGCAAATACTAGTGAGTAAGTCCAAGGCTGAATCTGTTTGTTGAAACATGACAATTGATATTCATATTCCATCAATTCCTGGAAACTTACTTTATGCCAATGCCATCAATACAGCTTGGTTCTTAACCTTATGCTACTTCATGAAATGTTTCAATGTCGATCAATTATTTCTGGTATAATGACTGTATTTTCTCATTTACATAGGCTATCAAGGTTATAAATCACACTTATTCCCAGGAGAATTGTTGTTATTGTTGTTGATTACCTTTGAGTCGAGCATGACTCATAGCGACCCTATGAGCAAAAGGCATGAAGCCTTTCTACATGCATTGACATTTATCAAAGTTCATAGAGTTTCCATAGGCATGTTGTTTAGGAAGTGGATGCAACTTCTGCTTCCAAACCTGTCATAGAATGTTATTTATTGATTCGCCTGTGATGCACAGTGACCTTATGTATAGCAGCTCTGAACCCCTCCCTGTCCTGAGCTAGTCTCACTAATTCTGACACACCAACCCCCATCACCTCTGTTACAGTATCAGTCCATCTCATCCAGGGACTCCCTCTTCTGCACTGTCCATCCACCCTTTGGAGCATGATGTCCTTCTCTAAGGACTAATCTCCCCTGGCCACATGCCCAAGTAAGTGAAGCAGAGCTTCAAAATCCTAACATTAAAAGAGAGACTTGGTTTCACCCTTTCCAAGAAAGACTGATTTGTTTACTTGGCAGTCCATGGTATGTTAAAGACTCTCCTCCAGAACCACAACTCAAGGCATCTATTCTTCTATATTCCTTAGTCATTGCCCACTCTCTGAAGCATAACAAGTAATTGAGAAAATTATGGTCTGAATTAGGCACACCATTATTTCTAAACTGACATCATTACTCTTCAGCACTCTGGAGAGGTCCATGACAGCAGATTTTTCCAATGCCATTCGTCTTTTGATTTCCTGACTGCTGGTGTTAAGAGTGTTGATTATGGATCTGAACAAGCTTTGATTATAACAACCTCAATCTCTTCTTCGTCTAATATGGTATTGCCAATTGGCCCTGTGGTGGGAATCTTTGTCTTCTTGATGTTTAGCTTCAATCAAAATAGAAGAATAAAGTCCTTGACCTTTTGCAGCAAGTGCTTCAGGTCTTCTTCAGTTTCAGAAAGCAATGTTGTGTCACCTGCATATTGTAGATTGTTAAAGAGTCTTTCTCCAATCTTGATAGCACACTCCTCCTAATAAAGCCCTGCTTTCTGAATGATCTATTCTGCATACAGATTGAAAAGGTAAGGGGACAGGACACATTCCTGACACACTCCTTTCTTGATTTTGGACCATGCAGTGTTTCCTTGCTCTGCTCTGAAGACTGCTCAATCGTTTTGAGATTCCCATTTTTCTTAAGGTTAGCCACAATTTATTGTGAGCCACACAGTCAAATGCCTTTCCATAGTCAATGAAATACAGATACACATTCTTCTGTTACTCTCTGCTTTCTACCAAGATCCATCTGACTTTGCCAATAATGTCCCTAGTGCCAAAATCTTGTCTAAACCCAGTCTACATTTCTGGTAGTTCTCTGTCAATGTACTGTTCACGTCTTTTCTGGATAATCTTCAGCAGAATTTTGCTAGTATGTGATATTAGTGACATTGTTCGATAATTTCCACACTCTGTGGGGTCATCTTTTCTTTTTTTTTTTCAATGGGAATAATCTCTTCCAGTCAGTTGGCCAAGTAGTTGTCCTCCAGACTTCTTGGCACAACTTGATGAACACATGCAGGGCAGCATTTGTTTGCTGAAATAAGCCAATTAATATTGCATCATTTCCTGGGGCTTTATTTTTTGCCAAGTCCTTCAGAGCAGCCTGAATTTCTTCCTTCATCACAATTTCCTCTTGCTTGTATGTTGTTTCTTTAAATTCTTCTGTGAAAGCCAATTATTTTTGTTACAATGACTCTGTATACCCCTTCCATCTGCTTTTAATACTTCTTGAATCATTTAATATTCTGCCTATTGCATCCAGAGTGTCAATTTGAGCAATATCTTTTACTATTGTAAGTTTTTTCCCTCCACTGTAATCCTATATCCTCAGTATAATAAAGTACTCCTTTTAAAGAGGACTTAGACATGAAAAAGGAGCTAGAATCACAAACTGGAAAGCTATGGATGGAAAGGACATATTATTTAATTCATTGAACTATCGATTGCTAACAAAACGTTAGGGAGTTTGGACCTCCCCGCCTCTCTGCAGTCTAAAGAAGTGACAGGCTATTGACACAAATTTTTACAGCTTTGAAAACCCTATGGTGGAGGTCGCTATGACACGGAGTCAGTTTGACAGCAAATGACTTTAGTCCCAAAGGTAACATGATTAAAGAACATGCATGACATGCTATAAAGTGGAGAAAAAGAATATAAATGTTAGGAATATAACAATATTGGAAAGAAAATATCAGCAGCTTGAAATAGAATAAGATAACAAAATGAATAAAATCAAAACAAATGAAATCTATGTTGTTCAGGACTGATTTCCAATTCCAAGTGCTCTTGTATTGGATTTATAAAACTGAATCTCTATGAAAAGATATTGTCCATCTCTATCTCTCAGAGCTTATAATGGATTTGAACTATGAGCCTTTCAGTTAAAATTTTAGTATGGGGCATAATATATTATCAGAACACCTTAATCCAGGTATGTTATTTTTTGCTTTTAGGTACCATTGAATTGACTACTATTCATAGTAACCTCATAAACAACAGATCTGAACTTTTGCTGCTCTGCACCATCTTCGCAATCTTTGACTTACTTGAGCCCATAGCTCCAGTCACTATGAAAATGGTGTTGAAAATCTTACTCTCTGACCTTCCACTTTTTCCACTGTGAAGTCTTTTTCCAAGGACTTGTCCATCCTGACAACATGCCCAAAGTATGTATCATGAAATTTCACCATTCTTGCTTCTATGAATTAGCCTGGGTGCTCTTCCTCTAAGAAGGATTTATTTTGGCACTTCATGAAATATTCAGTACTCCTTATGAACACTACAATTCAATGGCATTGATTCTTTGTCTATTTCCTTATGTATTGTCCTAATTTTCAGATGCCTAGAAAGCAATTGAAAATAGATGGTGGATCAGAAAACTCTTAGTCTTTAAATTGATATTCTTGCACTTAGCATTTTAAAGAGGTCCTTGGCAGTAAATTTTTCCCAATGCAATATATCTTTTGACTTCTTTACTGTTACTATCATGGATGTTTATTGTGGATTTAAGTAAAATGAAGTCAATGGCAAGGATCTCTGGAGGCATAGTCTGTGGAGAGTTGTGTTGCTAACACAAAGGTTGTGCTTTTCTGCAGTTTGAATGCAACAGCCCCTCCTGTGGAGAAAGATGAGTCATCTCTTACTCTGTGTTTTACAGTCTCCAAATAGCTACTGGACGATCAGAGAGTAATTATACCCTATTTGGGGGCTACACTGGGTTTTAGGCAAATACTAAAAACAAAACAAATGGAAAAATAATCACTCATTGCTGTCAATTCAGATCCCACCAGACTTGGAGGGTGTATATTTGAAGGGAGCTCTCGTGGCCTATCGGTAAGGAACTTGCTGCAATCCCAAAAGCATATGGTTCAAATCCATCAGCAGCTCAGAGGTAGAAGGATGACCAACATACTCCCATGCCATTAACAGTTTCTGAAAACCTGCAGGAGGGTGAAAGGGTCAGCTTTTAGTGGGTTCCAACTCAACAGTACACAACAACAATACACATAATTGGTTCCAACTCAACAGTAAACAACAATAACAACATATTGCATGAGAAGAGATTATCTATTTTCCCCTGTGAACTTGTTAGTGGATTGTAATCTCCAGAGAGATACCACTTTTGAGTTAGCAACTCAAATCCCTATTTACTAAGCAATGAGGGTGCCTTATTCTTTCAACTACTTTTGCATGCCATCTCATCCCAGGTTTCCTTTTTAACCAGGTTAGAGGCTTGAAAAAAGATGTATTGATTTTGGTTTTGTTCCCAAGAACATGTTATTCTAAAATTATGTATGAACAATTGAACAGAAGGAAGCAATGCATTTTCTAGAAACAAATTTTTGTCAAAAGAATAGAAATAACTCTCGTTATTGACATTTCTCATGTCCTGCAGATGGGAGTGCTTCATTGGGACTATGTTTAACACTGTGCTAAAATCTTTTTACACACACCTGTTTCAGATCTTTAATGCATAATTTACTCGACAGAAGCAATTTAGTTTCTTTTACATGAAATCAACTCAATTTGGTTCTGTTTTAAAACAGAACCAATTTGGCAAAAGCATAAAATTCTTAAAATTGACGATATTGTAGTTAATGTTAGAAATCATTGAGTAAAATATGACTTATTTCAACCCTGTGAAAAACTTATCTGTACCTTACCAGCAGCAGATCTGAATTCTTTCCAAGCCCATGCCATTCTAATCATCTCTGATGTACTTGAGCCCATAGAAGGTCTTCCTCTGTTTCTCTGACCATTCACCTTTCGAAGTATGATGACCTTTATCAAGAACTGGGCCCTCCTAACCACATCTCTAAAATACATAATATGAAGCTGCACCATCTTTGCCTCCAAGGAGCACGCTGGCTGCACTTTCTCCAAGATGTATTTGTTCTTGTGGTAGCCCATAGGATATGCTGTACTCTTCTCCAACCACACAACTGAAAGACATCTGCTTGTCTTCTTTCATCCTTTGTCACTGGCCAACTTGATATGGATAACAAGTAATTGAAAAGGACATGGATTGAATCAGATGCACCTTACTATTTAAACTGAAATCATTGCTCTTCAAGACTTAGAAAAGGTCCTTGACAGAAGATTTCCCCAATGAAAGAAGTCTTTTAATTTCTTGACTACTAGCATCAAGAATGTTGTTTGTGTATCCAAGCAAGATGAAATCACTGACAATTTCAATCTTCTCTCCATCTATCAAGATTTGTAATATTGGAGGGGTGATTTAAATGTGAAATCACTGACAATTTCAATCTTCTCTCCATCTATCAAGATTTGTAATATTGGAGGGGTGATTTAAATGTTACAATCTATTTTACAGCTTAAGTATGATTATCCTTGCTTGCTTATCATTTGCACTTCTAAGTACTTAGCTTGTCTATCAGTTTGTTGTACTGGAGTGATTTGACTTCTAAGGCACACTGAGATTTAGGTTTGGCCATATACTTCTTAAATAACAGGACTTTAATAATCTTATAAACAATAGAGGAGCATGGTTAGATACAGTACTGGAGATAGAGTCTAGTTTGGAACTCATTTAAAATAAAAAGGAACAACTTCAAACATCCCTTAATAATTAGAACACAAAATGTACCCAGTATAAATCTAGGAAAATGAAAGATTGTAAATAATAAAGGGGAAAACATAAAGATCAATGTTCTAGTCATTAATGAGGTGAGATGGACTGGTTTTGGCCACTTTAAATAATATAACCATATGATCTTTTATGTCAGGAATTAAAATTGCTGAAGAAAGATGTGGCATTAATTGAGAAAATACCATTTTAGGATTCATCCAGAAGTACAATTGACCATAGTTTAATTAATAAAAGAGATATATAGCAGCAGCTATTGAAAAATGCGTAACATATATTTTAAAACTGTCTTATGTTTAAAGAGGGAAGTATTTTGTCAAAGATTATGTGGGCATCATATTTAAAATTCATACGAGGAAGATTCTTAAACGTCCAATGGTAAATCAACTAGACTTTTCCCTGATTCATTCCTTTTCTCTACTCTTCGAAGTTCTTTTGTACTTTCTCTTCCAACTTTTGCCACGTGTAATGTGCGCAACTTACTGAATGTATGACATAATACTGAATTTTGTTGTTGTTGCTACATGCTAGCTATCTAGCTAATTAATGACTCTCAGGGATCTATATGAAAGAACACAGCTCACCCATAAAGTTTTCTTAGATGCATTTTCATTGAAGCAGAAAGTCAGGACTTTCTCAGCAAAGTAGCAGTTGACCAGAAGGGAAAACACGGTCAAGAGTGGGTCCGAGCCATCATCTGACCAGGAGCAGCCAGCCAGAAAGGCTGGAGCCATCTTTGATAGGAGAAATCAGTAGATTCAGGTGGACTTTGATATCTATTCACTTTCTTGGTTTCATTGTTTGTTATCAGGGGTACAGCATTTATCAATCAGTTAGTTGTGTTGAGAGAAATGACTTCTGTGGTGCTACTTAATTTATAGTTTGTGTATCTATATACTTGCTTGTTCGGTGATTGCTCTTATGACTATAGGACTTCTCTGTCAGCTGCTATATTAAGGTAGTTTACTGGTTGCTGTGATGCTGAAAGCTGTCCAACTAGTATCTTAATATTATCAGATCACTCCTCGTAGATAGATTACAAAGAATCTTTAAGATTAAAATAAACTTGTAAGAAGGACTGGTCATCTACTTACGGCTTTTGAAAAATCCTACAAACAACAGAGGAACACTCTTAGAAATAATATAACTGGAGATAGAACCCTTCGAATAAAAGTTACTCAAAACGAGAGGTGGGGGAAAGCTGCAAACATTTGTTTATAATTGGTACATGGACTGTGTGAAGTATGAATGTAACAAAATTGGTGGTGGTGATGGTGGTGGTGGTAAGTGCCATTAAGTCAAGTACTACCCATAGCACTGTGCCATCCACACTTCCTAACACACTAGAGCCCATTACAACAATCCACCTGCTTGAGAGTCTTCTTCTCCTTCACCAACCCTCTGCCTTTCCAAGAATCATGCTCCTCCCCAAGGAATAATCCTCTTAACAACATACTTGAAGTATGTGAAGTGAAGTGTTATCATCTTTGCATCTTACAAGCACTCTGGCTGCACTTTCTCCAAGATATATTTGTTTGTTTTTCTGGAAATCCATGGGATATTCAGTACCCTTCTCCAATACCACAAGTCAAAGGCATCAATTATTCTACTGCCAGTATTATTCATTGTCCAAAACGCAGATGCATAACAAGTGATAGGAAAGATCATGGAAAATTGATGTAAAAATATAAATGAAATATATAAGGGCTGGAACATTCTAGGCATTAGCGAGCTTACATGGACTGTCACTGACTCAGTCATATGATCTGCTCTGCTTGAAATGAAAAATTAAGATTTGTGCAGCTTTCATAATCTAGGGATCCATCTTGAAGTACAATATTGTGAACTATAGGATATTATCTATACATTTACAAGGAAGATCTGTTAATATACTGTCATTCAAATATATGAACCAACAGTTAAAGTCAAAGATGAGGTAATTGAGGAATTCTAGAATTTTGCAGTCTGAAATTAACCAGACACCCAGTCAACATGTTTTAATAATAATTAGTGACTGAAATGAAATGCATGGATCTCACCTGATGGACTGCAAAGGAATGAGATTGACTACATCTGTAAAAATCATCACTGGAGATGCTCAATATCAGCAGTCAAAAGTAGGCAAGGTGCTGACTGTGGAATAGACAGACCATCAATTATTTATGTACAAGTTCAAACTGAATTAGAAGAAAATGTAAATAAGTCCAGAAAGAACAAAATACTGCCCTGAATCTATCCCATCTGTATTTAAAAAACCATGTCAAGTTTAAATTTAAAGAACTGAACACTAATGACTGATTACCAGATGAGCTATAAGATAATACAGAAAAAAATTCTTAAAGAAATCCAAATCTCATTACAAAGAGAGAGAGGAAAAAGGTCAAAAATGTATGTCAGAAGAGACCCTGAGACTCAGTCACCAAGCAGTCAAAACAAAGTGAAGAGATGCCTAAGTAAAAGATATAACCAGAAGATTTCCAAAAGAAGCTCAAGAAGACAAAGAGAATTATTATAATGGAATGTACAGAGATTGGGAGTTGGAGCATAAAAGTAGAACTCACTGAGCAGTTTTTGTACGGAAATAACTGAAAAACAAGTTCAAGCCTCAAGTCGAAATACTGAGAGATGCTATGAACAAAAATCTTGACAAAAATAGAGAATCATTTGCAAAAATTTTGCAAAATCTTGCGAAAATACAGAATTACTACATGAAACAGAATTAATGCTGAAATATTTCAGAAAGTAGCTTATGATCAAAACCAATATTGATGAGATAAATCCAAGCTGCACTGAAGGTAGTGACAAAAAATAAGGTTCCAGGAATTTATGCAAACATAATTAACACTTATCAATAGATGCAGCCCTGGACATGTTCACCAGTTTATACCAGACAATGTGAAAGACAGCTGCCTGGCCAACTGACTGGAAGAGATCCATTTTTGCTTTCATCCAGCAGAATATTGAAGTATCAACTAGTATCATTAATATCATGGGGAAACAAAATACTACTGAAGATCTTTGGAAAATAGTTAGAATAGTACAGTGACAGAGAAGTGAGAAGCTCAAACTGGATTTAGAAGAGGCCATGAGACCAGGGATATCATTGCCGATGTCAGATGGATCTTGGCTGAAAGCAGAGAATACCAGAATAATGTTTCTGTTTCATTGACTATGCAAAAGCATTTACTGTATGGATCATAACAAAGTATGGCTAACATTGAGGAGAATGGAAATTCCAGAACACAAAACCTATACCTACACCAAGAAGCTGTTATCTGAACAGAATATGGGATCAATTAATGTTTTAAAATCATGAAAGGCTTTTGTCAAATGTATAAGCTCTCTACATATCTGTTCAGTTTGTATGCTGAACAAATAATTTGAGAAGTGGGGATTTATGAAGAATAATGGGGCATCAGGAATGGAGGAAGACTCATCAGTAACCTTCATTATGCAGGTGACATAACTTTGCTTGCTGAAAGTGGAGAGGATTTAAAACACTTGATGTAGAAAAAGAAAAACTACAGCCTTTAGTAAGGATTAAATCTCAACATCAAGAATACAAAGATTCTCACCAAAGATTCTGGGTCAAAAGGCAACAACGTTAAATGGTAAAAAGATTGAAATGGTCAATGATTTAATCTTGCTTGAATCCACAATCAATACTATTGTATCAATTGTCAAGAAATCAAAAGACGTGTTGGACTGGGAAAATCCGTTGTCAAGGACATTTCCCAGATACTAAAGTGTAATGATTCATCTAAAAGATTAAGGTACACCTGATACAAGCCACCATCTTTTAACTCTCCTTCTATGCATCTGAGAATGGGACAATGAATGACAAAAGAAAAATCAATGCCAGAAAAATCGATGCCTTTGAACTATGATAATGGAGAAGTTTGCTGAATGCTCCATGGTCTATCTAAAGAACAAAGGCATATGTCTTAAAGAAAGTACAACTAGAATGCTCCTTAGAGGCATTGATGATGAAGCTTAATTTCACATACTTTGGGCATGTTGTTGAGAAAGGCTATTCCTTAGAAAAGAATATCATACTTGGAAATATAGAAAGTCACCATACATTGGGTTAACACAGTCACTGTAGCAATGAGATCAAGTGTATCAGAGATTCTAAGGATAGGGCATATGCATGGTATGAGTCATACTTGACTTGATGGAACTTAACAACAACACTTCAGTAAAATAATTTTGGGGTTTTTTTCCCCCCTATCACTTTGAATGAACTATCATTGTTGTGTTTTTGTTGTTGTGTACTATAAACTTGGAACCAATTCATAGCTTATCCTCCGGTGAGTTTTCAGAGGCAGTTTAATTGCACATGAGGGGATTGCCCATCCTGGTTCCACAAAGCAGCTGGTTGTTCCACCACAGCTTCTTGCCACTAGGCCATCAGAGCTATCATTACATGACTAAATAAAATGGGTTTCTTTGTCGAAGATTTTGTGTGATACTATATAACATGTTGGGCTACTGAGGTGTCAGAACCCTTGAAAATTGGCTCTTGTAGCCATTGCATTAGCCTATGTTGCTGGGGGTGACATGGTCTCCAGCTACTTTAAATGCAGACACACAGTTTTGAAAATCAGTAGCAGCTGTGAGACTAATAAAAGGGCACACTTTCCATACTGTGAGAATGGTGGTGAAGGGAACAATGAAGACACTGCGAAAGACATGGGTAGAAAGAGGGTGAAGAGACTGTGGTACTTCTGTGAAGTAACCATGGCAAGAAGTAACTAGAGGAAACTTGGAAGAGAGGTAATCAGAGGACATAATAAAATGTAAATCAAAGAGAGGTAACTAGATGTAACCAGAGGAAACTTGGATGAGAGGAAACAGAGGAAGTCCCAGTTAAAAAGATTTTGCTTGATGATAGACTAAAAAGCTGACATAATTTCTCTGAGCTCTGAGATAAAATTTGCTTGATTGAGGAAACTAAATGTATATTTGTGCTGCTGAACTGAACCTAGACTTTCATTTGTTTACTGAAAAGCTGTGTGAACTAATTGAAGAATTGTGTCTTGTTCATCTAGCTTGGGACTGCTGGAATAAAACTGTACTTGCATTGTGTGATATTCTTTGCCTCTCCCACTAACCAACGTATTTCCCTAATAAATCTTACAACTGTGAGTAAGTTTGTGAGTCAAGCCGAAATGAAAATTGGACCTAATGATTGGTAGAAATAAGTGTAGAAAGATGTAGAGTGGCATGTCTGACCTGTTTGGTGGGTGTTGTTGTTATGTGTCATCGAGTAGCTTGCGACTCATAGCGACCCTGTGTACAACAGCCCTAAACCCTGCTCTATTCTGTGCCAATCGCACTGCCTTTGACACACCCATTCCGATTACCTGAGTCACTAAATCAATCCACCTCATAGAGGGTCTTCCCTTCCTACGCCGTCGTTCCACCCTCACAAGCATGATGACCCTCTCCAAGGACCTGTCCCTCACATGTCCAAAGTATATCAGACAAAGCCCCAGAATCCTTGCCTCCAAGGAGCAGCCTGGTTTAACCCTCTCTAGGATGAATCTGCTTGTTTTCTTGGCAGCACAGGGTACATTCAATACTCTTCTCCAGCACCAAAGCTCAAAGGCATTAATTCTCCTTCTATCCTCCCTAGTCACTGTCCAAATCTCCAATGCATAAAAAGTGATTGCAAAGATCATAGCCTGTATCAGACGCACCTTAGTCTCCATAGTGACACCATTGCTCTTCAGAACCCTGCAGAGGACCCTAATAGCAGAATTTCCCATCTCAATACGTTTTTTCATTTCCTGGATGCTGGTGCCAAGAGGGTTGACAACAGAGCCAAACAAACTAAAGTGGTTAACAATCTCAATCACTTTACCACCCATGCTGATGCTGCCAATTGGTCCAGTGGTGAGAATCTTTGTCTTCTTGGCATTGAGCCTCAATCTATACTGAAGGCTACAGTCCTTGACCCTCTGCAGCAAGTTTATCAGGTCCTCCTCAGTTTCAGAAAGCAGGATCGCGTCATCTGCATAACGCAGATTGTTAATAGATCTTCCACCAGTCCTGATGCCACACTTCTCCTCATAGAGCCCAGCCTCTCAGATAACCTGTTCTGCATACAGGTTGAAAAGGTATGGAGATAGTACACATCCTTGGCATACGCCTTTCCCAGTTTTGAACCATGCAGTTTTTCCCTGCTCTGATCTGACTACTGTCTCTTGGTCCAAGATAGGTTTTGCATTAGCACAATCAAATGTTCTGGGATTCCCATTCTCCGCAGACTCAGCCAGTTTGTTATGGTTCACATAGTCAAATGCCTTTGCATAATCAATGAAACACAGACATTCCTCTGGTATCCCCTGCTTTCAGTTAAGATCCATCTAACATTAGCTACAATATCCCTAGTACCACAATTCCTTCCAAACTCAGCCTGGACTTCCAGCAGTTCTCTGCTGATGTGCTTTTCCAGTGGTTTTTTAATAATCTTCAGTAAAATCTTGCTTGCATGTGAAATCAATGGTATTATTCTATAGTTTCCACACTCTGTTGGGTCACCCTTCTTTGGAATGGGAACAAATATAGATCTCTTCCTGTCAGTTGGCCAAGTGGTTGTTCTCCAGATTTCTTGGCACAACTTGGTGAGCACGTCCAGGGCAGCATCTGTTAGCTGAAATATATAAATTGGTATACCATCTATTCCTGGGGCCTTGTTTTTTGCTATTTCTTTCAAAGCAGCTTGAACTTCTTCCTTCATCACCATAGGCTCTTGCTCATGTGTTATTTCATTAAATTCTTCTGTATCTGCCAATTCCTTTCAATACAGTGACTCAGTATATTCTTTCCATCTTCTTTTAATACTTCCTGGATCATTTAATATCCTGCCTAAAGCATCCTTGATTATAGCAACTCGAGGTTTGAATTTGTTCTTCAGTTCCTTGAGCTTAAGAAATGCTGAACGAGTTTGACCCTTTTGATTTTCTTACTCCAGGTCCTTGCACATTTCATTGTAATATTTTGCTTTGTCAATCCATGCTGCCTTTTGGAATCTTCTCTTCAGCTGCTTAGTATCTTGAATTATTCCTTGTGTTTTTGCTTCTTTGCACTGCAGTGCAGTCTTTAGAGTTTATTCAGACATCCATTTTGGTCTTTTTTTTTCTTCTTCTTCTGTCTTTGTAATAACCGTTTGTACTCTTCCTGGATGATACATTTGACATCCTCCCATAACTCATTAGGTCTTCCCTCATTAGTGTTCAAGGCCTCAAACCCGTTCCTGAGATGTTTCTGAAATTCAGGTCAATGATCTCACAGTCAAATTTCGGTTCCTGTGGATTCTGTTTTATTTTCCTCAGCTTCAGCTTGAACTTGGATATGAGTAGTGGGGGTCTGTTCCACAATCAGCTCCTGACCTGGTTTTCACAGTACTACAGATACTGTTAATAAAATTTTCCTTTATGAAGTGGATAGAAGTCAGACTTGGCCTTTGACCATAAGGTCATGAAAAGTTAGCTTAAGATTTCTTTGATTCAGAACCAACTTGGTAGCCTGATGGTAGCAGTCCCTATAGATAGAGCAAAACACCAATATATAGTCTTAACTAAATATTGTCTCATATGGTAAAATAGAATATAAATATATTAAATGAGGGACAACATAATGCTAGTAGTAGAAAATAATTAATACAAATTATCAATTACAATTCCAAAGTCAGAAACTCCACAATTCCTGTTATAAAATTCTGAAGTTCTACACATTTTTCCTTCACATTCTACTACTCTTATATTATACAGTGAGCCACATAAACATGGATTTACTTGTGCATTCTTACTATTCTGAAGTGAATAGTTTTACTTTTTCCACCATATGAAAGATTCTGCTTCTAAGGAAGGCTGCCATCTGTCTCTCACTTTCCTACAGAATCAAAAGTCCATGTCAGAGATAAAGTATCCAGGAAACAAAATAAAAAAATATCTTCTTTGTGATATAGTTGAGAATTTTTTGTATGATTTTGAACACATTCATGGTGGGTGGAAAATATGTGAAGCTATTCACTACCTTTTAGTAAACAAGTAGATCCATCCTTGTCTTTCCTACTGCCTTATGATCTCCTGTTTATTTGATATGTTTAATTATAGCTAAAGGCACATATAAATTAGTAAATAGAAAAACAAGGAAGCTCTGGTGGCCTAGCAGCAAGAAGCTGCGTCGTAATCCTGAAGTCACACAAGTTCAAGGCCACCATGTGCTCCTCAGGAGAAGGATAGATAATCTCATTCTGTTCTGTTAACTGCCTCTGAAAATCCTTCAGAGGGTCTGTTGTCGATCAATTTTGACTCTACATTACACAGTAACAATTATAAAAAAACAAATTGGATTTTTCCTTTAAATTGTAATTGTCAGTAATTTCATTTTACTTGGATCATAAATCAACAACCATGATAATGACAGTCAAACCAGAAAGATATGTTGTATTAGGAAAATCGGCTGTCAAGGATTTCTTCAAACACTAAAGAACGTCGATTTGAAGACTTTTGTGTGCTTGATCCAAATAATGGTATTTTCAATTTGTTCCTATGCATCTGAAAGTTGCACAATTAATAAGAAAGATAAAAAAAAGAATTGGTATGTTTGAATTCTGGTGTTGGAGGATAATACAGAATATTTCAGGGGAAGACAAAAGAACAATTATGTATGTCTTGGGAGGAAATGAAAACAGGTTACTCCTTATTGTTGATGTTGTGTATCATCAAGTCAGAATCAACCCATAGCTGACTGCCCAGTTGGTTTTCAAAGCAATTAATACCACTAGAGAAAATAGTTCATCCCGTTGAGGTACAACTCCTTGCCATTACACCATTGGAGCTCTCTTGTTTCTCCTTAGAGATGATGAAACTTATCTTACATACTTTGGTGAAAGGATGGTGAAATTTCACTTCATTTAATCTGGTCATGTTGCCAGAAGAGGCCAAAATACATGATGCAGGGAAAGGTGGAAAGTCAAAAGAAGAGAGGAAGACCCTTAAAAGATGGACTGACAATGACTGTAATAATGAATTTGAACATGCCAGAAATTGCGAGGATATAGCAAGAAGGGCAAGGATCAGGTTGATTGTTCATAAAGTCACTGTGAGTCACAGTTCACACTCGGTTGGACATAACACATCATATCTAAAAGACCAGACTTTTAAGTTTGCAGCCCAGTGTGTAATGTATAACATCACTGTTAGATATATATTATACTGAGATATTATTGTTGTTGTGTTGTTATGTGCCGTCAAGTCACTTGCGACTCATAGTGACCCTATGTTCAACAGCCCTAAACTCTGCTCTGTCCTGGGTCAATCGCACTGTCTCCAACACACCTATCCTGATTAGCCAAGTCACTGATTCAATCCACATCATAGAGGGCCTTCCTCTCCTGTGCTATCCCACCACCCTCCCAAGCATGATGTCCTTCTCCAAGGACCTGTCCCTCCTTACAGCATGTCCAAAGTATGTTTGACGAAGCCTCAGAATCCTTGCCTCTAAGGAGGAGCGAGGTTTAACCTTCTCCAGGATAAATCTGTTTGTTTTCCTAGCAGTCCATGGTACCATCAACACTCTTTTAAAGCACCACAGCTAAAAGACATTAATTCTTCTATCCTCCCTAGATATTGTTCAACTTTCTGATACATAACAAGTGATTGCAAAGACAATTGCCCGTGTCAGAGCACCTTAATCTCCAGAGAGACACCATTGCTCTTCAGAACTTTGGAAAGGTCCCTAACAGCAGACTTACCCAATGCAATATGTCTTTTAATTTCCTGGCTACTAGTACCAAGAGTGTTTGACTGTGGAGCCAAGCAAACTAAAGCTGCGAACAATCTCAATCTCTTCATCATCCATCCTGATGCTGCCAATTGGTCCAGTGGTGAGAATCTTTGTCTTCTTGACACTGAGTCTCAATCAATTTGGAGGCTGCAGTTCTTGACCCTCTGCAGCAAGTGCTTCAGGTCCTCCTCAGTTTCGGCAACCAGGATGGTGTCATTTGCATAATGCACATTGTTGATAGATCTTCCACCAATTCTGACCTCGCACTTCTCCCCATAGAGCCCAGCCTCCTGGATAATCTGTTCTGCATACAGGTTGAAAAGGTATGGAGATAGGAAACATCCCTGGCATACACATTTCCCAGTTTCTAACCATGCAGTGTTTCCTTGCTCTGTTCTGGCGATTGCCTCTTTGTCCAAGTATAGATTTTGTATTAGCATGATGAAGTGTTCTGGGATTCCCATTCTTCTCAGAGTCACCCACAGTTTGTTATGATCCACACAGTCAAACACCTTTGCATAGTCAATGAAACACAGAGACATTCCTCTGGTATTTCCTGCTTTCAGCTAAGATCCATGTAACATCAGCTACATTATCCCTAGTACCACGACCCCTTCTAAACTGAGCATGGACTTCTGGAAGGTCTCTGCTGACGTGCTGTTCCAGTCATATTGGATAATCTTCAGTAGAATCTTGCTTGCATGTGAAATCAATGATATTGTTCTATAGTTTCCATACTCTGCCGGGTCACTCTTCTGTAAAAAGGCAACAAATATAGATCTCTTCCAGTCAGTTGGCCAAGTGGTTATTCTCCAGATTTCTTGGCACAACTTGTTGAGCACGTCCAGGGCAGCACCTGTTAGCTGAATTATGTCAATTGATATACCATCTGTTCCTGGGGCCTTATTTTTTGCCATTTCCTTCAAAGCAGCTTGAACTTCTTCCTTCATCACCATAGGCTCTTGCTCATGTGTTATTTCATTAAAGTTTTCTGTATCTGCCAATTAATTTTGATACAATGACTCAGTATATTCTTTCCATCTTCTTTTAATACTTCCTGGATCATTTAATATTTTGCCTAAAGCATCCTTGATTATAGCAACTCGAAGTTTGCATTTGTTTTTCAGTTCTTTGAGCTTAAGATATGCTGAGTGAGTTCGGCCCTTTTGATTTTCTGACTCCACCTCCTTGCACATATCATTGCAATATTTTGCTTTGTCATTCCTAGCTGCCTTTTGGAATCTTCTCTTCAGCTCTTTCGTATCTTGAATTCTTCCTTGTGCTTTGGCTTCTCTACGCTCCAGTGCAATCCTCAGAATTTCTTCTGACATCCATTTTGGTCTTTTCTTCCTCTTCTGCATTTGTAATGACCGTTTTCACTCTTCCTGGATGATACATTTGACATCCTCCCACAACTCATCTGGTCTTCGCTCATTAGTTCGGGTAGCATAACTTTTTATGCACTACACCAACATAACTCTCTTTATGACTCACAGCAAGTCTATTAAGAACATATCCAATATATGCCCTGTCCTACCCCATTCTACACATTAGCTAATAGAAGTTTTTTGTTGTTGTTATGTGCCATTCAGTTGACTTTGGGAAATGGCATGTTGAGAGAAGTGGAAGGTGAGAGAAGAAAAGAAGACCCTTTAAACAATGGATTTATAGAGTGACTGTAGCAATAAGCTTGAGCCTGTCCCAGATTTTGGGAATGGCGTAGGACAGGGTGAGTGTTGGATTTGTTGTTCATAGAATTGCTGTGAGTCATAGAGAGAGTTCTGTTGGCCTAGTGGATAGAAAGCAATGCTACCAAGCCAAAGGTGAGTGCTTTTAATCTGTGACCCTCAGGCCTGGTTTTAATTGTTTCTGGTCAAACATTCTTCTAAGTGGTATAGCACTAATCTGTCAATTTGCTGTACAGAGATAACTTGTGGTTGCTGTGCTGCTAAATACTGTGACACTGATGTGCCAAATGTTATAATGGTTACCCATGGTGGACAGTGTTTGATGGAGCTCCCAGATTAAAACAGACTTAGAAGCTCGAGTGGAATCCACTTTCAAAATAGCTTGTCTCTGGACACTCTTTCAACTTAGGGAAAGGATGGAAGTTAGACAAATATCCAGGTCTTTTGTTCATAGGGTCGCTATGAGTTGTCTACAACTTGAAGGCACTTAACAGAAACAACAGTGCATAATAGATCTAAAACTTGTTCTGACTTGAACCAGTCCCACTGTTTTCAATATACCTATTCCCATTACCCTAATTACTGTGTCAATACATCTCATCAGGGTCTTTCTTTCCAGCACTCTCCTTCCACCCTCACAATGATGATGTCATTCTCCAAAGACTGGTCTCTCCCAGCAATATGCCAAAGTATGTAAGATTGACCTTCAAAATCCTTGCCTCCAGACAGCATGTTGGTTTCAGCCTCTCCAGGGTATTTATTTTCTTGGTGGTCCACGATATGTTAAGTACTCTTCACCACCACCACAACTCAAAGGCATCAATTCTTTTGTTATCCATAGTCATTGTCCAGCTCTCTGATACATAGCAAGTAATTTTACAAAGACCATGTCCTGAATCAGGCATATATTAGTCTCTAGGCTGACATCATTACTGTGTAGCACATTGGAGAGTTCACTGAAAGTTGTTGTTGTTTTTGTTATGTGCCATTGAGTCACTTACAACTCATAGTGATCCTATGTACAATAGCCCTAAACTCTGCTTTGTCCTGTGGCAATAGCATGGTCTCCGACACACCCATCCCGATTATCCCAGTCACTGAATCAATTCACCTCATAGAGGGACTTTCCCTTCTGTGCTGTCCCTCCACCCTATCAAGCATGATGTCCCTCTCCAAGGACCAGTCCCTTCTTACAACATGTCCAAAGAATCCTTGCCTCCAAGGAGCCTCCTGGGTTGACCCTTTCCAGGATGAATCTGTTTGTTTTCCTCTCAGTCCATGGTACCCTCAATACTCTTCTCCAGCACCACAGCTGAAAGGCATCAATTCTCCTTCTATCTTCCTTAGTCATTGTCCAACTCTCTGATGCATAACAAGTGATTGCAAAGACCATGGCAGGTTTCCCTAATACAATTAGGCTGTTGATTTCCTGACTGCTGGTGCTTAGAGTGTTGACTGTGGAATCAAGCGAGGAGAAATTGTGGAAAACCTTATTCTTTCCTCCATTTAACATGATACTGCCAATTGGCCCAGCTGTGAGAATTTTTGACTTCTTTATATTGAGCTGCAATCCATATTGAAGACTGCAGTCCTTGACCTTCTGCAGCAAATGATTCAGGTCCTCCTCAGTTTCTGCAAGCAATATTGTGTCATCTACATAAGACAGGTTGTTGATGAGTTCCTCCAATCATGATGCTACATTTCTCCTCATAAATTCCACCTTCCCAAATGACCTGTTATGCACATAAATTGAAAAGAATGGAGACAGGATAAATCCCTGATGCATTCCTTTCCTGATTTTGAATCGTTCAGTGTTTCTTTGCTCTGTTCTTCCTGGTCCAAGTATAGGTTTCTCATGAGCATATTCAAGTGTTGTGGATTCTCACTCTTCTCAAGGTTAGCTGCAATTGTTGTGATCTACAGTCAAATGAGTTTGTATAGTCAATGAAGCACAAATAGACACTCCTTTGTAACTCTTTGCTTTCAGCCAATATCCATCTGACATTGGAAATAATGTCTAGAGTGTCATGGTCTCTTCTAAATCCAGCTTGTATTTGTGTCCTTTCTTTAGGTACTTGTTCCACTCATTCTTGGATAATCTTCAGCAAGGTTTTACTTTCAGGTGATATTAATGATACTGTATGATAACTTTCATACTGTCTGGTTACCTTATATTGTAATGAGAATAAATATTGATCTCTTCCAGTCAGTTGGCCAGCTATGTTTTCCTCCAGATTTCTTCGCACAACCTAGTGAGTATGTTCAGGGTAGCATTTTTTATGTTGAAATACGTCAATTAGTATTCCATAAATTCCTGTAGTCTTGCTTTATGCCAATTCCTTTAAAGCAGCTTGAGCTTCCTCCATCATCACCATTGTTTCACAATCACATGTTGTTTAGTAAAATTCTTCTTTGTCAGTCAATTGTTTTTGGTACAGTGACTCTGTGTACACCTTCCATCTCTTTCCTCCCTCTCCCTTTTTCTACTAGTTTATTTACAAAATTTGAATACATTGTTTTCAAGAACAAAGTCTTTCAATTTCCCTCATCCCCCCACTCAACAAATTTTACAACTCCATTATCAAGTCTCCTATCCTCCTGCACATCCTCAACCCTCTGCTTTCAACCTCTCCCACCCCCTTGGATCCTTATGCTCATTCTACAGTAATGGTTATATACAATATTTATCCTTGTGGGACTGAATTCACTCAGCATAATGCTCTCCAGTTCCTCCCAAGTTAGGTAAGAATTTACAAGATCACTGTTCCTGCATGCTGCATAGTATTCCATTATGTGTATGTACCATAATTTCTCAAACCATTCATTTGTGGTTGGACATTTGGACTGTTTCCATGTTCTTACAATCATGAATAATGCTGCTATGAACATTGGTGTACAAATCTCCATTTGTACCTTAGTTCTTCCAAGTAGTGAAATAGCTGGGTCATATGAAATTTCTATGTTCAGCTTTATGAGGAAGCACCAAACTGCCTTCCAGAATGGTTGTACCATTTTAAAATCCCACCAACAATGTATAAGCATTCCTTTCTCACAACATCCTCTCCAACATTTATTACTTGCTGTCCTGTTAAACTTTGTTATTGGAATGAGATGGTACCTCACTGTAATTTTGATTTTCATCTATCTTATTGCCAGTGATTTGGAGCATTTCTTCACGTGTCTATTTGGCATTTGAATATCTTCCTCTGTGAATTTTTTTTCCATGTATTTTGCCCATTTTTTAATTGGGTTGCCAGTCTTTTTCTTGTGGAGGTCCAGTAGTATTCTGTAAACTTTTGTTATTAGAGTTTAGTCTGAGATGGTATTATCAAATGTGTGTTAATAGTCTGTAGGTTTTCTTTTCTCTCTGTTGGAGAAGTTTTTGTTGCACACATTGACTTAATCTTCAGAAGGTCCTGTGCATCAATTTCATTCTCTTCAGATTGTTTATTTCTGGTTGTATTTGTCAGTCTCTTTATACTTGGATCAGTTCTTCTAAGCTTGATTCCATCTTTTTTTTTTTTTTGCTTCCTTTTATTGACTTTTTTTTAATACTTTTACTGAACATTTACAGAGAATTTGGATTTCCATTCATTCATTGCTGCACTTTTCTACCCTCCCAGCCTTCTCCCCCGGCCCCCCAGTTCGCTCCTCTCTTTCAAAAGTAAAATAAAGACTCCCTCCCTGGTACACAATCCCCCTGCACCCCTCCCACCGCCCCAAGTACATTCCACTATGCACCTTAATTGTGGACTCTTGTGATAACCATAATACCCTATCATACATTGCTTTTAAATTATTCAGTCCCTCATCTGTTTCAGTGCAGTATACACAATTTATCCAGTTTTTCTCAGTCTTACCCCTACCCTGATATCAGTCCCATTTTACAGCAGTGGCACCACGCAATATTTGTCCTTTTGTGACTGAGATATTTCACTCAGCATAATGTCCTCCAGGCTCACCCATTTTGAATAATATTGAATCTTCTTTTGATGTTTTCTTCATCATTAAATATTCTGCCCATAGCATCTTTAATTATTGCAATGCAAGGTTTGAATTTGTTCTTCAGTTCTTTCTGTTTAAGAAATGCTGAATGAGTTAATTCAGCTCTTTGCATATTTTATACAATACCTTGTTTTGCTTAGCTTCTCTTTGACTTTGAAATCTTCTGTTCCTCTCCATTACATCCTAATTTGTACTATTTGATTCGGCTTCTCTGAAATGAATGCTACTGCAATATATAGAGTCCCTTCTAACATTCAAATTGGTCTTTTCTTACTCTTATATCTTCATAATGAACTTTTTCATTCTTCGTTGATGATATTCCTGGTATCCTTCCATAGCTCATCAAACTCAAACATGATCCTGAGGTAGTTTTAAATTCAGATTGGATAGGTCAAATTTTGCTTCTTTATTTATTTATTTTAACTTTATTTAGTTTCAGTCTGAACTTGCACATGAGTAGTTGAGGGTCTGTTCAATAATCACCACCTGGCCTAGTATTTACAGCTGATATTCAGCTTTTCCAAATATTCTTTACACAGATGTAATCAATCTAATTCCTGTGCATACGAGGTGAAGTCCATTTGTATAGTCACCGCTTATGTTTGTTATAAAAGGTATTTACAATTAACAAATAATTTATTGTACAAAATTCTACCATTCTATCTCCAGTCTCATTTCTATCACCAAGTCTATGTTTTCCAACCAGTATTTTAATTTTTATTTTATTCCAGGTAGATAATTATATATTTAGTGGAATATGAACCAGAATTAATTCAATGTGATAGGTTTAATCTCATTATAACATAAAAATATAGGTTGAATTGGTTTTAAATGTATAAAAATCTTTCTAAGATTTATGAAACACAACAAAAATATTAGTAAGAGGAGTTTATAATATGCAAATACTAAAATAACTATTCTGAATGTCCTAGAGAGATCAGGGTATGCCCCCCTTTTTTAGGTTCTTCATGTATACCTCTTTCAAAAAAAGGACATTTTATTTGAAAAACTAAAAGTTCTCCTCAATATTGGCTTCATGAATTAAATTAATGTAAACTTATATTTAATATGTTATAAAATCTTCATTGATTTGGCCTCTAATGGATTTATAAGATAGATTTTTATAGTGTTTTTTTCACTAATCTTTTGTTTGTTTTAAATTTTATTTTATTAATTTTAATGAACATTGACAGAGATTTTGGATTTCCATTCATTGACTGTTACATTTTTTTTCCTGCTCACCCCTCCCCCCAGTTCGCTCTTCTCTGTGAAAAGGAAAAGAAAAATTTCTTCATTGGTATACAATCCTCCACTCCACCCCAACCCCCCCACCCCAAGTACACTCCACTATGCAGCCTTCATTCTGGATTCTTGTCATAACCATAATACCCAATCATATATCACTTTTAAAATGTTTTCTGCCACATCTATTTCAATGAAGTATTCACACAGAAATAAGTACATATTTAAACGGGCATTTACATTCTCTTAATAAATTAGGAATGATACTATAACAATTATACTATAATAATTATATTTGCTTCATTAATAAGAAATATTTTCAATTGAAGAATATGTACAATTTAATTAATTTGATTGATTAATTGACACAGTGAATTAATTTCATTTTGTATTTTAAATATACTGAATTCATTTCTTGCTTTTCAGGAGATAATTCTGTCATTATTATGACTTTATGGTTGCCAATGATATCAATTTATGTCTTTGTAGTAAAGTTAAAGCTATTGGGATAAAAAAAACCCTACTGAATTAAAATCATATGTACTCAATTAATAAGAAAGTATTTTATGTATGGCAATAAATTAACTACGATGTTTAATGATGAGATGCAAAATTTCTAGTGACTCATATGTTAGTTTCTATTATTCTATCTATTCCAGAAATGCAGTTTTTATGTTTAAGAAACTTATTATCAAGCTGCATATAGGTTGAAAAGGTATGGAGATAGGATGCATCCCTGGCGTACGCCCTTCCCAATTTTGAACCATGCAGTGTTCCCTTGCTCTGTTCTGACGACTGCCTCCTGGTCCAAGTATAAGTTTCGCATTAGAACGATCAAGTGTTCTGGGATTCCCATTCTTCTCAGAGTCAGCCACAGTTTGTTAT
>NW_006399768.1:1033304-1036991 GCF_000299155.1 Elephantulus edwardii | reverse complement strand
TAGTCAACAGTCTTGGCACCAGCAGCCAGGAAATTAAAAGGTGCATTGCCATGGGAAAGTCTGCTGTTAGGGACCTCTCCAAAGTGCTGAAGTGTTCAATAAACTGTTTCACTGCCATCTCATAAGCAACTGCCCAAGAACACGTTAAAATGATGCTCCTCCTTCAGACCTTACAGGAAACCAACACCAGCTCCCCAGAGTTACCCCAGTTCAGCACGAAGAAGCCAGAGATGACTACACTCCTATCTTTTATATTTCTTTAGGGTCTGGAATTGAGGAATAATGTGACAGTTACCCACAGGCCTGATCTGTCCTTGAGAAACCTGTTAACATCTAAAACAGCCAGATAAAAACATTGAATGGGCAATGAATCCTGATCAGACTCTGTCCTTCCTAGCCCTCCAAGCCCTCTCTAAAACCTCTCCAAAACCTACCCTAGACCACCGGCAAACCATTTTTTACTATCTCCTCATAAGGTCAGATCATTTGGCATCTCTCTCAGACCATGCATTAAGGGCCTGTTTTTTTATTCCCTGTTGGGGTTCGGGGTTTGGGACATCTAGGGGTCTGTAGTGGTGGTGAGGAATTGTGATGTTGGAGAACTACACTGAATTGAATATTCTAAGGACTGCAATGAGGACAAACAAGTCTATCTTTGAGGACATGCAACCAAGGTGCTCCTTAGAGGCAAAGATGGTGAAACTTCATCTTACATACTTTGAGATGTTATCAGGAGATATTAATCCTCGAAAAAAAAACATGCTAAGAAAGGTCGAGAGTCTGAGAAAGAGAAGATCCTCAGGGAGATGGATTCACAATGACTATAATAGTGGGTTGGAACCCATCAAATCATGAGGATTGTGTAAGACAGGAAAACGTTCAGATCTGTTGTTTATGGTATCAATATGAATAATATGTAATTCAATGGAAACTAACAACAAGAGAGGAAGACCCTCAACGAGCTGGATTGACACAGTGACTGCAGCAATGGGATCAAGCATGTCAGAGGTTATGAGGTTGGTCCAGGATAGGACAGAGTTCATATCTGTTATTCATAAGGTCACTATGAGTCACACTTAACAGTACATAATAGCAACAACAACATACACACAAACGTACAAACATGCACTAACACTTTAAATATAGAGAAATAGCAATACTTAGTTATTTCAAGAAAATGGCTCATAGACATTCTTATGGGTTGTTATGTGCAATCAAGTTGGAATTGATTCACAGATGATCTTAGAGATGGTTTTCAGAAGTTGCAAATTGCACAGGAGAACATTGTTTATCTTTCTTCCCTGGAGCAACTAACGGAATAGAATCCTCTGTCTTTGGGCTGACAGCACAACTCCTTGCACACTAAGCACCAGTGCTCCCTACACTTGTAGAAACTGGTAAATCACAGAGCTGCAGTTCAGCTATGAATATGCTGGATTGCAGCTGATGAACCCAAGCAAGTAATATTATAACTTAATTCAAGTAAAAAGAACTGGAGGTCAGATATGATGAGTCGATGTAGCATCAGAATAAACAAAAATCACGAGAGCTCTAGTAGACATTCAAGAACAAATTTCAGTGTCTTCTCTGAAATTCTTTTATCATTTTCTTTATCCCCTGTATTTTTTTTTAATTTAGGTTGTTTATTTTTCATTTCAATGAACATCTACAGAGATTTTGGGATTCCATTCATTCATTGTTGCACCCTTCTTCCCGCACAAACCCCTCCCCCCTTCCCCCCATTTGCTCCTCTCCTTGAAAAGCAAAAGAAAAACTCCCTCATTGGTACACAATCCACCCCCCCGCACCTCCCCTAACCCCACCCCCTACCCCCTGTATTTTTAAAGACTTTTCATTTTTTTCTTGTGTTGTCTTTGTTGTTATCCCACAACTTGTTTTCTCTTTAGTTATTACTTTAGTTCAGTGCATCAAATCTATTAGTGAAAAGATTTTTTTATTTCACTGAGATAAACTCAGGATCATATTTTGGTTGTTGAGTGGATCTTCAGCTTGAGATTGAACATGCATAAAAGCAATAGACTTTCCTACAATCAATCTCTGTCCTTTTTTTACTGATAATTGTGAAAATATTCACTATCTCTTTTCACAGATGTGGTGTTGTCATTACTGTTGTTGTTAGGTGTCATCGAGTTAAGCACAGCTCATAGCAACCCAATGAACAACCTATCTGACTCTGTTATTTCCTGTGTTATCCTCAATCTCTGACACACTGGAGCCCATTGCTGCAGTCATTGTGCAAACAAAACAGATTGAGGGTCTTTCTCTCCTTGACCATCCATTCACCTTTCCAAACATGATGTGCCTTTCCGAGGTATAGTCTCTCCTAGCCACATAGCCAATGTATTTGAGACAAATCTTTATCATCTTTGACTCCAAGGAGCACTTTGGCTGCATCTTCTCTAAGACATGTCCTTTTGTTCTTATGGTAGTCCTTGGGATAGTCAGTATTTTTTCTCAAACACCACAGTACAAAGATATCAGTTCTCTGTCAGCCTTATTTGTGGTCCAGCTCCCAGAAGCATAACAGGTGACTGAAAAGACCAAAGCCAGAATCACACACATAGTCCTCAAACTGACATCATTGGTCCCCAGTAATTTGGAGAATCTCATAACAACTGACTTTCTCAATAAAATATGTTTCATAATCTCCTGATCGCTGGTACCAAATATATTGTTTGTGGGTCCAAGAAAGAAGAATTTGCTGACAGTTCAATCTTTTCTCTGCCTATCATGATGTTGCCTGTCACTGTCAGTTTGCCGGCAATTTGACAGTGACACCCTTATGGGGTAAGCACGACAGAGATACACCACTCTGGGAGAGGATCAGAAAGTCAATCCAGCTCAATTTATTAGGGACTGCACTGTACTTATATACACAGGAAGACCAGATAGGGTGGGCTTACAGACGTGGGACATGCTAATTGGTTAGGAGAATCTTAACCTTGTGCAGACCACTCCCAGCTCAACAGATGCGACAGCGGTCTTCCCAGGTGGCAAGCTTTCTCATGTCTGTACAGCCAAACACAGGGAAGCTTTCTCTACCCTGTATTAAAATTAAAGGCCATTGGGAGGCTTGCACCTATCTGGAACTCATGTAATCTGTCCTGGCCAGAGGTCTTCCCTTCATCCCCAATGTTCCACAACAGTTGACTATTGGTCCAGTAGAAAGAAAAAACAAAACAAAACAACAAAAAACAAACATTTATTTTCTTGACATAAAGATGCAATCTATTTTGAAGGCCATCCTGCTTGTTGTTATCAAATTCCATCAAATCATCTTTTACTCATAGTACTCCTATGAGCACTGGAGATAAATCTTGCATCATAATCAATATTTCTTCTGCCATATTCAAATCCATTGATGTGATGATCACAATATTAATCAATCTCACTGATTGGTCTTCTTTTCTTCCCTGGCCTTCTATTTTCCCAGAATGATATCTTTTTCCAAGGGTTGGCACTTCTTGACTACGTGAACATGATTGCATGTTCAAAGTATGTGAGACAAAGTTTCACCACCACTGTCTCTAAATAAAACCTAGTTGCACTTATTCTGAGACATATTTGTGTTTTTTCCATTTGTAGTCCATGTTATATTAAACACTCATCCTCAACATGACAATTTCAAAAGGTTGATCTTTCATCAATCCACCTTAGTCATTGTCA
>NW_006399768.1:1031066-1032654 GCF_000299155.1 Elephantulus edwardii | reverse complement strand
ATTTATATACATTGTTATTTATATATAGTTATTACTATATGTTGGTAGTTACTTATATATGTTGCTATTTATATATGCATATGTATGTGTATATATACACACATAAACATGCATATATAAACTTATAAGACAAAGATTAGAACTAGAGATATGAATTTTGGTATTATAAGCAAACAAGGAATCAATGTCATATTAATGAATAAGATTACCTAACTAGCATATGATTCTCACCACTGTGCCAATTGGCAGCATCAGTATGGATGGTGTAGAGATTGAGATAGTTAACAGTTTTAGTTTACTTGGTAACAGCAGCCAGGAAATCAAGAGACAAATTGCATTGGGAAAGTCATCTGTGAGGGACCTCTCAAGAGTACTGAAGAGCAACAACATCAGAGTGGAGACTAAGGTGTGCTTGATCCAGGCTATAGTCTTCTCAATTACATGCTATGCATCAGAGAGTTGGACAGTGAATAGGGTTAATTGAAAGAGAATTGATGCCTTTGCGCTGTGTTGCTGGAGAAGAGTACTGAATATACCATGGGTTACTAGGAGAACAAACAGGTATGTCCTGGAGAGGATGAAGCTGGAAGGTTCTTTGGAGTCAAGGATTCTGAAGCTTCATCTGACATATTTTGGGTATGTTGCAAGGAGGGACTGGTCCCTGGAGAGGGACATCATGTTTGGCAGAGTGGAGAGGCAGCAAAGGATAGGAAGACCTTACATGAGATGGATCAATTCTGTGGCTAGAGCGGTGGGAATAAGTGCGTTTGAGATGGCTAGGTTGGCACAGGATAGAAGAGCGTTTAGAGCTCTTGTACACAGGGTTGGTAGCTATGAGTCACAAGCGATTCAATGGCACATAGCAACAACAAACAACAACTAGCAAATGTAGACGTACTCAACTCAATGCCAGTGAATTGGAACTGACACAAAAGGACTCTCCATTGTTTCAAAGTTTATAAATAACAGAGAAAAATCTTTCTTTTGTTTAGAAAAAAACGTAGAAGTAACTCTCAAACATGATCAAGAAACAGAAGGCATTTATTCTTCTATCATTCATTGTATAACTTAGAAGTGCAAAGAGAATTAAAGGACATGATATGGGTGAGGTACACCTTAGTCTTTACAATGACATCTTTGCTCTTTAGTACTTTTAGAAAGAACCTTGACACATTTTCATAATATAACACATCTTTTGATATCTTGACTGTTATATGAAGAAAAGATTGAAATTGTTAAGAGTTTTATCTTGCTTAGATCCACAATCAACATTCTTGATAGCAGGAGTCAGGAAATGTGGAGATGTATGTTGTCATTTTTGTTATATTCCATTGAGTCGGTTGAGACTCATAGCCACTCTATGTACAACAGCCCTAAACCCTGCTTTAGCCTGTGCCAATCGCACTGCCTCTGACTCACCCATCCCGATTACCCCAGTCACTGAATCAATCTACCTCGTAGAGGGTCTTCCCCTCCTACGTCATCCTGCTATGCTCCCAAGCATGATGTCCCTCTCCAAGGACCTGTCCCTCCTTACAACATGCCCAAAGTATGTCAGATGAAGCCCCAGAATCCTTGCCTCCAAGGA
>NW_006399768.1:1024793-1029716 GCF_000299155.1 Elephantulus edwardii | reverse complement strand
TGTGGGAGGATGTTAAATGTATCATCCAGGAAGAGTGCAAACGGTCATTACAAAGACAGAAGAGAGAAAAAAAAAGACCAAAATGGATGACTGAAGAAACTCTGAAGATTGCACTGGAGCATAGAGAAGCCAAAGCACAAGGAAGAATTCAAGATACTAAAGAGCTGAAGAGAAGATTCCAAAAGGCAGCACGGAATGACAAAGCAAAATGTTATAAAGATATGTGCAAAGATCAAAAGGACCGAACTCGTTCAGCATTTCTTAAGCTCAAGGAACTGATGAACAAATTCAGACCTCGAGTTGCTATAATCAAGGATGCTTTAGGAAGAATATTAAATGATCCAGGAAATATTAAAAGAAGATGGAAAGAATGTACTGAGTCACTGTATCAAAAGGAATTGGCAGTCACAGAAGCATTTAATGAAATAACACATGAGCAAGAGCCTGTGGCGATGAAGGAAGAAATTAAAGCTGCTTTGAAGGAAATAGCAATAAACTAGGCCCCAGGAAAAGATGGTATACCAATTTACGTATTTCAGCTAACAGATGCTGCCCTGGATGTGCTCACCAAGTTGTGCCAAGAAATCTGGAAAACATCCACTTAGCCAACTGACTGAAAGATATCTATATTTGGTCCCATTCCAAAGAAGCGTGGAGATGTATAACATTGAGAAATCCTGCTTACAAGAACCACTCTAAAGTCCTGAAGAGCTAATGATGTTATATTACTAGTGTTTAATGCCTTAAACTTATTCTTGAGATAATTTATTAGCTCAGGTGGAGTAGACTCAAGGCTGTATTTCAGTTCTTGTGTACTTGTTCTAATTTTCTTCAGCCTCAATTTGACTTGCAGATTGATAATTGATGATTCAGCCCGTGACCTGTTTTGATTGCTAATATTGACCTTCTTCAATTATATTTTCCAGAAGTGTAGTCAATCTAATTCTATGTAATCTATCAATTGAGGTCCATGTGTATAGTCACCATCTGTGTCTTTTAAAGAAGGCATTTACAATGAATAAATCTTTGCATATAATTCAATTTCTAGCTTCATTTCTATCATCAAGACTAAAATTTCTGACTATTAGTCCTACTTCTTTCTTTCAAATTTTTGCATTCCAGTCATAAATTATTATTAATGAACCTTGATTGCACCTTTGATTGATTTCAGAAGGCAAAATGTGATAGAGATCCTCAATTTCCTCCTCTTTGGCTTTATTTGTTGATGCACATATTGAATAATAGTTGTACAAGCAGGTCTTCTTTGTATTCATGTAAATAGTATCCTATTCCTCACAGCATTGCATTTCATGACAGATGTTAAAATGTTCTTTTTTTTTTACTATGAATGTAGCACTTTTCTTACTCAATTTTTCCCTAGTTTTGTAATAGGCCATAGGTCTGTTTTTCCCCCCCATAGGTCTGATTTAAAGTGACCAATACTATTCTATACCAGCTTTCAAATGCCTCAAATGTCAATCATTTCTTCCCCCTATTTTATTTTGGTTTGAATACAAAAATCACATACATTCTGCTTCTTTCATATAAACTGTATTTCACACATTTCTTCATTAATATTATGTTTCACACAGTAATTTTCATACATTGTGTTTTATAAAATTATCATCATTGATCTATGCCTACTATTACCCCATCTTTTCAGGTCCCCAATGATTCTTTTCTAATTCCTTCACCTTTTCCCTCCAGCCAATTTTCCCCTGTCCCACTCTCTGCTCCCCCTGCCCACTTCCCTTCCTCCTTTGAACTGTTATATGCATCTTACGAGTTACCCTTTTATTTTTACAATAATGGTCTTACACAGATTTATGAACCTGTGTTAGTTCACTCAGCATAATATTCTCTAGCTTTTCTCATGTTAAATAGTAATTTTCTAAACCATTACTCCTGAGTGCTGCATAGTATTCCATCAGGGTGATTGTATCAGAATTTCTCAATCCATATGTTTATTGTTGAAACTTAGAAGGCTTACCTTATAGTATAATAGACTGGAAAATACAGCCAGAAATGTACAATCAAGAGAGGATAACATAAATGTATGAGATCTTCTAGAGATTAAATCTCTGTGTGCATCAAAAGTTTTTTCCAATAAAGGGTAAATAAAATCTATTTATTTACTAGAGAGAAAAAAAAAACCCAAAACATTTGGCAATGATTTCTCAGACAAGGGTCACGTAACAAAAGTTTACAGAATACTACAGGGCATCGACAAGAAAAAGACTGATAACCAATTACAAAATGTGCAAAAGACATAGGAAAGCTTTTCACAGAGAAATACAGCTGGGTAGCCAACAGACACCATGTTCAAGAAGAAATGTTCACAATAAATAGATGTTGGAGAGTATATGAAGAGATTGAAACTCTCATACACTGTTGGCAGGATTGTAAAATGGTACAACCTCTCTGGAAGGCAGTTTAGTGTATCTTCAAAAAAGCTGGATATAGAAATTCCATATGACCCAGCTGTTCTTCTGTTAGAAATATACCCCAATGAAAATATAACTGAGACACAGAGATTTCTGCAGTGATGTTCGTAGCAGCATTATTCATGGTAGCAAGAAAATGGGTACAGATTGTCAATCTTTGTACATTCCATTTCACTTTTTACAACTTCAAATTTCCCTAAAGTCGTACTCTATATTTTCCACACTTCGATTATTTGATATTTGCAGCTGTTTCTTCTTAATTTTCATTGTCTTCTACTCTGAGGGCTAAACCTCCAGTACTACAGATAATAGTGCCCCTCCAATGTTCATAAGGTTTTTGAAGGCATGTTGTTTCAAAAGTGAATGACCAATCTGTTTTTTTTTTGTTTGTCTTAATCTAGAAGCTCTGCTGAAACTTGTCCACACTGGATCTGCTAGTACTTAAGATACGAGTGGTGTATCTTTCAGCCTAACAGTACCCTGCATTTCACTCTGGTTCAAACAGAACAAAAGTACTGTCCTTATAAGAGTAGGTGATAAACAAGCACACCTATATATTCCTTAGCTATGAAACAAGCAGCAATATGCAAATAATTTATCCAATGAAACAAACTGGCAAATAAGTGTTTTATCCCAAGAGCAAATTATAAAGACAAACACGTATACAGGTATCAGGGCTCAGGCAGCATCTATCTGTCTCCTCCATAATGGTGCACATTCTATGTTGGCTATAGTTCTAGTTAATATTATATTGTTTTAAAGTGAATTATTATTTTACTAGACAATTATTCATTGTCTTATATTTTTTTCTTTGAATTTCTTGGTACTGTTGAGCTTGTTTCAACTAATAATGACCCTCTATCGAGTTCCCAAGTCTCCAAATAGTTATAGGAGGAGGCTGTCCTTCTTTCTTCAAAGGAACAGTGGTAGAATTGAACCTGGAAAGGAGGGAAAAGAAGAAGGCATAACCTTGGATTTATAGTATAGCTAGCTATGAACTTGGCATGAAAGCTCTTGTTTCAAAATGAATTACTATTGTTTTGCTTTTAGTTTCTTATAATTTCTGTTGGAATACCACATATTCTATGTAAAAAATATAGACTATGAAAAAGAATACTTATGATTGAATGTTAATGTGCCTCTTTTTCTGTCAGTTTTATTTCCTTCAGAAAATATTTCTTTTATTATTAATATTCTTAAGTTCCTTCAACTATACAATAGTAAATATTCTGTTTCAACTTGGATATTTGACTAGGCCGTAATTGTCAGAGGTTTAATACGAATGCTGAACAGATTGTTATTCTACAGTAAAATACAGTCACCTTCCATTATTTGATCTGGTTAATTAGCCACTCAGTTAAAAGCAAAAAAAAGTATCCTAATTAGTCAATCTCGTTCTCTGATTTTATACCTCCAAAGAATCCAAATTAAGACAAACTGTAGGATATATGTAGGACAGTTTATTCTTAGCATGAGTATGGATTCCCCCCGCCCCAGATGTCTCTTTTCTATCTAGCTTTCAACGGGTGTGTACCACGTAGCTTTAGAAAGTCTCTTTAAACTAACTTTCATTTAGTGATAGACTGTTTTTTCTCTATTCATGGCTTCAAGTGCAAACTGGGAAATACTTATCATCCTCATTGACATGTTAGAAACTGAATCCTAAATAATTGAACTGTTTGATATCAGAGTAAAAATCTCTACTCTTCCTGCAGAAGCAATCAATCTTTTCTCCTACCCAGTGGAAGGCTTATGGTACAGACAATATTTTGCCCATATTCTGTGGTAATCAATTAACCTTTATATTAACAAAGGTCCTAATCATAAGTAAGTTTCTTACTCACCTTCAGTGGACCATGGATGTATGCAGCTCTTTATCATAGCACTAAACACAATAGTCTATCTCTGCCTAAAATTAAGAGGATAAGATTTCTTAAGAATAGTTTTCTAAAAGAATAGTTTCCATATAACTCTGTCCCAAGAGAGATGGGCAAACCAAAGGTTGTATTTCTTCTCAGGTGGTTCAACTTCATCTAAGGTTTCCTGGGAGAAAGATGGATGATTTGCAGCTTCAGGAACCCGTTAGAGGGTCAATTAACTCCATGGCAATGAGTCTATTTGAAGTTCTCCTTGGGACATATAAATTCCCTATTAAAATAAAATCATTCTTCAGTAGTGAACAAGTTTTTTGCTTTTTATCTAATTACAGACGTATTTTATTGACATCACACAAGATCTGGAATGTGTGTGGATTTCACATTGACATCCCAGCAGCTGCCAATTAACACTTTTTTCTCGGTTAAGGCTGAGCACGCAGAAGGCATTTTCCACCCTTAACTATTGGCAAAGTCTGGGGTCTGTGTCACTAAGGTAGACTGTAATATGCGTATTTCAATATCTAGCACAATTACTGATAGGTATAATTAAATAAGAAAGCTAACAAAAAAGTCAAAGGGGAAAGAGAGAGAGAGAGAGAGAG
>NW_006399768.1:995705-1024693 GCF_000299155.1 Elephantulus edwardii | reverse complement strand
AGAAAGAAAGAAAGAAAGAAAGAAAGAAAGAAAGAAAGAAAGAAAGAAAGAAAGAAAGAAAACTCAGTTAACTCGAGATTCTAATTCACAGCAACTCTTCGTTGGTTTCTGAGTTAATCAGTGTGTCCAGGAGGAGATCACCTGATCTTTCTCCCACAGAGCCGCTGGTAGATTCTAACCCCTAACCTAGGAGCAGTCACTAGTGGCTTAATGAACATTAGATCTTAATCTTGCTCTATTTGGTGCCATCCTCACCTTTGCTGATTTGCTCAAGCCCAGTCTTATAGACACTGTATTAAAGTTTTTCCTATTATGTGCTGTTGAGTCCACTATGACCCATAACAACCTTAATAAAAATAGATCTGAAACTTACTCTATCCTGTGCCATCCTCATCAACTCTGATATACTTGAATTCATTGTTACAGTCACAGTGTCAATCTATCCTACTGAATAAGGAGGCAGAAATTGCTCACTTTTCTCCCTCAGATCCACCGATAAATTCAAGTCACTAGAGAATCATGGCCTTTGAGTTAGCAGAATGTCGCTTAATGGACTTCTCTTCTGTCCTACTTGGAGTAAAAGTGTAAATTAAACAAGAGAAAGAAAACTTTCTTGAGACACTGTGATATGTATTGAATCTGTTTGCATGTGTTACCCTTTTTTCTTATTTAATTTTTATTATCAAAATAATTATTTTCTTGCTTTCTTGGAATCTATGTTCTACTTGATCTTTTACATGTAAGGTTTTCACTAACTAAATTTCATGCATTTCTTCCTGGTCTGTTAGGAAGCTGAAACCTTTTCACCATAGGTGACCCTGTTGATCTTTGAAATACTGGAAACATAGCTTACAACATCAGAGTAGTGTGCAAATCGTTGTTGTTGTTGTTATGTGCCGTCGAGTTGCTTGCGACTCATAGCGACCCTATGTACAACAGCCCTAAACTCCTCTCTGTCCTGTGCCAATCGCACTGTCTCTGACACTCCTATCCTGATAATCCCAGTCACTGAATCAATCCACCTCATAGAGGGCCTTCCTCTCCTGCGCTGTCCCTCCACCCTCCCAAGTATGGTGTCCCTCTCCAAGGACCTGTCCCTCCTCACAACATGTCCAAACTATGTTAGATAGAGCCTCAGAATCCTTGCCTCCAGGGAGCCACCCGGTTTAACCTTTTCCAGGACAAATCTGTTTGTTTTCCTAGCAGTCCATGGTATTCTCAATACTCTTCTCCAGCACCACAGCTCAAAGGCATCAATTCTCCTTCTATCCTCCTTGGTCATTGTCCAACTCTCTGATGCAATACAAGTGATTGTGAAGACCATGGCCTGTATCAGACGCACGTTAGTCTCCAGAGAGACACCATTGCTCTTCAGTACTTTGGAGAGGTCCCTAACAATAGACATTCTCATGGCAATGCACCTTTTAATTTCCTGGCTGCTGGTGCCAAGACTGTTGACTGTGGAGCCAAGCAAGCTAAAGCTGTGTACAAACTCAGTCTCTTCACCATCCATACAAAAACTGAAATAGAGGTGATGGCGATTTACTTTTAGAAGATCATTACTCACCATAAGCTTTTTATCATCCTCCTTGCTCTGTGCCACCATAGTAAAGATTCTTCAGTTCCTTAGCTATTATTACCCAGAACATAGCTGTGATATTTTGCAGGCTCATTGTTAATAATTAAGATGAACCTATACACCCATTATTTCTTCACTTTTCCACCTATCAAATGTATGTTTTCCTGAGATCCAAAGACTCCAATATTGCTGGGTCTAATATAAACCTCTGGCATATCAGGTAGTGAGTTCCTTGTCTCAAAATATCCTTTACAAAAACCAATATATTAACTCTGCTTCTTAAATAAACACTCAAAATGTTAAACTTAGTAAAAACAACACCTTCCTTATCCCCAAGGCATTTCTTTACTCAAATCTATTCTTACCTTTGAAGGACTAAAAAAGAACTATTGTTGTTGTGTGTCATTTAGTGGGAACTAGCCTAACCAGCTTGTTTTCAGAGGCAGTAAATCAAAGGGACACAATTAGCCTCCCTTATCCCATTGAGCAGTGGGGGTGCCTTTGAGATGGCAGGGAAGCTTTTTAGCACTAGACTGCAAACGAACTACAATTCCTCTTTTCTTCATAAGATGGAAAATAAGTATGGAAAGAATATTACTTTTCAAATTCGTGTATGTTCTATATATTATTCTACAAGTGACAAAACTGCTCATCAATCATCTTTATTGTTCTGTTTGTATATGAAAATGTCAAGAAAAATATGTCTTGGAGAGAGTGCAGCCAGAGTGCTCCTTCAAAACAAAGATGATAAATCTTCACCTCACGTACTTCAGGCATGTTGCTGGGAAGGCTGTTCCTTGGAGAGGGACATGATGAAAGGCAGAGCATCAGTGAAGGAAAGGAAGACCCTCAACCAGGCAGATTGACACAGTGACTGCCACAATTGACTCTGGTGTGTTAGGAGATGTGAAAATGGCACAAAATAGAACTAGGTTCGGATCCGTTGTTCATGGGTCGTACTCAACTTGATGGCACTCAACAACAACAATATAAAAAGGTGGAGTTGCCTAAAACCACTTCTTGAAATTTTATTTTTCACACCAGAGCCTTTTGTAAGTAAACTGGTATATATATATATATATATGAATGACATATACTGTAAGGGTATTATTATATGAAAATGGACAAAATGTTAAAAAAACCTTTCTTGAAATTTTAATTAACTCATTTTGTTACTTGTGACAAATGTTTTGATTTTTATATTTACAGAAGTGGTTATAGTGCTCTAGGTATGATGCTCTCTTTCCTCTTAGCACACTACCAGCAGTATATCTGAGTATTTATTTCATAAACCTGAGTAACTGAAATGTGACAAAATGGGGCAAAGTTGATAGGAAGTACAGTTGACATGCATTAACAATCAGAAATAAAACTTAGTGGCTTTAAGTCAATGAGATTTTGCATTTGCTGGTTGCCACAACACAATATAAATATTGTTCTATTACTTGCAATTTATTTTATTCTTCTGAATCTCAGTTTGACACTAGCCCGTTGCCTTTTTCATTATAGTGTAGTTCTCTGGATAGTGTCAGAAGCTAACCTGAAAAATTCTCCCAGCTTGCCCCTGTGGTTAGATGCATGCTGAGTTACATTCATCAGCACCTTGCTTCTCTCTCCTAGTTCAAACCAGAGATCAATACACAGGCTAGATTTCTGCCCAAATGTCAAGAAAGAAGGTGGGGAAAAATCAATAGTTGTGTTTATTATGTCATCATAGACGTTCAACAGAAATTCTACATAATAGTTCCAGTACCTCTACTTGTATAGGGGAAGAAAAGATTTGAGGACTGCTGTTTGCTTCTTTAGCATATAAATCAACATTCAATTAAACATCTATATCTCTTTGGATTTCTTTCTCCCTTTGGAGAAGGGTGGAAGAGTTTTGTTTCTGTTTATTATTCCTGAGAGCAAAATATCAGACCGAAACAGTTGGTGTTTTGAATACTTAGTTTTATATTCTGTCAAGTTAGAACTGGCTCATAGGTGATTTCCACTGCCTTTCCAGAGACAAATTTCAGACAGGAGGAGGTTACTCATCTCTCTCCTGCAGAGCAGTTGCCGGATTTGAACTGTTTTTGCTTTGGCAGTGCAATTCCTTACACGTTAGACCTCCAGCGCCCTCTTCTGAACAGTTGTTGTTGTGTAACATCAAATCAGAACCCACTTGTAGCTGACCCAACAGTGGTTTCAGAGGCAGTTATTCAGAGAAGGCTGTCAATCATTCTTCAGCAAAGCATCTGGTAGATTTGAACCACATGCCTTTAGGTTGGCAAAACATCTCCTTACCACTAAGCAACAGAACTCTCTTTTGAATAGTTGTGGCTGCTGCTAGGTACCAAAGAAGCAAATACAACTCATAATGAACCTATGAACAGAACTGAAATCTGTCCTATCCTGTGCCTCTTTCTTCATCTCTGATATACGTGGTCCAATTGCTTCAGTCACCATGTCAAATTACCTCAACATGGGGTACTCCTCTCTTATGCTGACCCTTCCCTTTCCCAGGCATGATATACCTTTTTTAAAGAATAAGTTCTCCTAGCAACATGCCCAAAGTATGAAAGACAAAGTTTCACCATCCTCGCTTGGAGCACTATGATTGAACATTTTCAGAGACAGCTGTTTGTTTTTTTGTTTTTAGCAGTCTATAGGATACCCAGCACTTATCTCCAATACCACAACTCAAAAGACACCAATTCTTCTGTCATCCTTATTCATTGCCCAGGTCTCAGATACACTGTAAGTAATTGAAAAGACTATAGCCTAGATCAAACACACCTTGGTCTTTAAGCTGACATCATTGCTCTACAGTGTTTTGGAGAGGTTCTTCACAATAAACTCACCTAGCACAATATATATCCTGATTTCCTGACTGCTGGTACCAACGTGTTGATTGTGAAACAACCAAGATGAAATAATTGACAGTTTCAATCCTTTCTCCAACCATCATGATGTTGCTCTTGGGTCAGTGGAAAGGATTGTTTTCTTCTTGGCGTTGAGATACAATCCATAATGAAGGCTATAGTCTTCAATCTTCTCCAGCAAGTGATCCAAACCCTCCTTACTTAGCAGCAAGCAAGGTTGTGTTATCTGCATAGTGCAGGTTGTTAACAGTCTTCATCCAATCCTGATGCCATATTCTTCTTCATATAGTCTGGCTTCATGAATTATTTGTTTAACATCTAAATTAATAAGTATGGGGAAAGAATATATCCCTAACACATACTTATCTTGATTTTAAGCCATGCAAAGCCTCTGCTCCATTCAAAAATCATCTTTTTAATTTTGGTATAGATTTTACATGAACACCATTAAAGGCTTTGGGATTCCTACTCTTCTCAGCATTAGTCAGAGTTTGTTGGTATCCACACAGTCAAATGTTCTTACATAGTCAATAAAACAGAAATAAACATTCTTTGTTATTTTTTACTTTCAATCAGGATCAATCTGCTATCAACAAGGATATCCCTGGTGCCCTGGCCACTTCTAAAACCAGTTTGAGTTTCTGGCAGTTCCCTCTCAATGTTTGAATAGTGGTATTGTTATTAGGTGTTGTAAAGTTGAGTACTACCCATAGCAGCCCTGTGAACAACTAATAGATCTGAGCTCTGTCTTGTCCTGCACTATCCTCACACTTTTTGGCACAATAGAGCCCGTTGTGGCAGTCACTGTGTCAATTCACCTGGTTGAGCATCTTCCTCTCTTTTGCTGACTTTCTGCATTTCCAACCATCATATCCTTCTCCAAGGACTAGTCTTTAGTGGCAACATGATGAAAGTATGTGAGATGAAGCTTAATCGTCTTTGTTTCTAAAGAGCACTTTGGCTGCACTTTCTCCAAGACATATTTGTTTGTTCTTTTGGCCTTCCATGGGATGTTCAATACTTTTCTCCAGCCTAAAGGCATCAATTTTTTTTCCCATCATCCTTTTTCATTGTTCAACTCTTGGATGCATAGCAAGTGATCAGAAAGACGACTGGCTAAATTATACACACTTTAGCTCTCAAATTGATTTAATTGCTCTTCAATAAAACGGAGAGATTCCTAACTGCAGACTTTCCCAGTGTAATATGTCTTCTGATTTTCTGACTACTGGTACCAAGGATGTTGATTGCAGCTCTAAGTAAGATGAAGTTGTTGAGAGTTTCAAACATTTCTCCATCTATTGTGATGTTGCCTATAGATCAAATGGTAAGAATGTTTGTTTTTTGATGTTTAGATGCAATCCATATTGAAAGCTGTAGTCTTTGATCTTCTTCAACTAGTGTTTCAAGTCCCTCTCACTTTCAGCAAGCAAGGTTGTATCATCTACATAAGTCTTCCTCCTGACTTGATGCCACATTCTTCTTCATAGAGTCCAGTTTCTCAAACAATTTTCTCAATATACAGATTGAAGAGGTATGGAGAGAGAATACATCCTTAACACAGTCCCTTCTTAATTTTAAAACATGTAGTATTCCCTTGCTTTGTTTGCACAACAGCCTCTTGGTCTAAGTATAGGTTTCACATGAGCACAATTTAGTATTCTGGAATTCCCATTCTTCTCGATGTTAACCATATACTTTTAGGATCCACACAATCAAATGTCTTGGTCAATAAAGCACATCTAGACATTCTCCTGATATTACTTTCAGCCAAGATCCATCTGAATCAGCAATTATGTTCCTGGTTCCATGGCCTCTTCTAAATCTTCCTTGAATTTCTGGAAGTTTCCTATCTATATACTGCTCTAGCTATTTTTAAATTATCTTCAGCAGTACTTTATTTACATGTAATATTAATGATATCACATATCATTTGAATACTAAAAGGATATTAAAATTATTCCTTTCACAAAGTTTGAGAAATGGTATTCATGTTCTATTTTCACAACAACCAAACTTATTCCTTATCAGTGAAGTTATTACACTTGACAAATATTTTCTCAAAATTTGAGTATCAGGTTTCAAGTAATCCAAGAGGCATGAGGCTCTTAATTGCCTTGCAGGAAGCAGATAAATTCTTCTCAGTGCAGATTGTGTGGACTCCACCTTGTTGTTGTTAGGTGCCCTTGAATTATACAGACCTTATAAACAACAGATCTGACCCCTGTCCTGTTCTGTATCATTCTTATTATCTCTGACATATTTGAGCCCATTAGTACAGTCACTATGTTAATTTATCTCATTGAAGTTCACCCTCTCTTTTACTGATCCTCCACCTTTCTTAGCATGATGTCACTTTCCAAGGAATAGCTTCTTTATACAACATGCACCAGTATCTGAGACAAAGCTTTCTTGGCCTCACCTCCAAAGACCACCCTGGCTTCACTTTTTTCAAGATGTAACTGGGTGTTCTTTTTTGCAGCCTATTGGATAGTCAGTGTTCTTTTCCAATACCACAACCCCAAAGTATAAATTCTTCTGTCATTCTTATTCCTTATCCAGCTCTCAGACACATAGACAGTAACTGAATAGATAATTTCAGATGCACTGAAGCCGTCAACTGAAAATATTGCTTTTCAAGAATTTGGAGAAGTCCCTGACTTTATCAGTATTTACTTTAAGACTGATTTCTTTCATAAAGCAAGATTGTGTCATCTTCATATTATAGATTGTTAGTCTTCTTCCAATCATTATTCTGAATATTTCTTCTTAAACTCCTCTAATTGTTTACTACACAAAATGAATTTTTGGTTTTTGTTGTTCTTATGTGCTGTCGAATCACCTGTGACCAATACTCTATCTAGAACATCTCTGAATACTGCCCTGTTCTGAGTCAGACTCACTAATTCCAACACTCCAAGCCCCATTGCCCCATGGGTCTTCTCCTGTGCTATCCCTCCACCCTTCCGAGCATGATGTCCTTCTCCAAGGAGGAATCACTTTCCTGGCTACATGCTGAAAGAGTGATGGGGCTTCAAAATCCTAGCTTCAAAGGAGAAATTTGGTTGCACTTTCTCTAAGACAGATTTATTTGTTTTCTTGGCAGTCCATGATATGTTCAAGACTCTTCTCCAGCACCTCAGTTCAATGTCATCCATAGTCATTGTCCAGCTCTCTGATGAAGGTAATTGTGAAAATCAAGGCCTGGATTAGACACACCTTAGTCTCCAGACTGACGTCCTTGCTCTTCAGTACTGTGGAAGAGGTCCCTGACAGCAGATTTTCCCCAAGCAATCTGTGTTTTGATTTCCTGCCTGCTTCGTGTTAAGAGTGTTGATTGTGGAGCTGCGCAAGGTGTAATTGTTAAGAACCTCAACCTCTTCTTCATCTATCATGGTGCTGCTAATTGGCCCAGTGGTGAAAAATCTCTATCTTCTTGATGTTGAACTTCAGTCCTTATTGAAGACTACAGTCCTTGACCTTCTGCAGCAAGTGTTTCAGGGCTTCTTCAGTTTCAGCAAGTCTGTGTCATCTGCAAAACGTAAATCGTTGATGAGTCTTTCTACAATCTAGATGCCACGTGTATCCTCATAAAGCCCTGCTTCCTGAATGATCTGTTCTGCATTTGGATTGAAAAGTAGGGAAACAGAATGCAACCCTGACACACTACTTTCCTGATTTTGAACCATGCAGTGTTTCATTGTTCTGCTCTGAGGACTACTTCCTGGCCCAAGTATAGGTATAATATTAGCACAATCAAGTGTGCTGAGATTCCCATTTTCCTCAAGGTTAGCCACAATTTGTTGTGATCCACACTGTCAAATACATTTGCATAGTCAATGATGCACAGATTCTTTGATTTTTGCCAAGATCCATTTGATATTGACAATAATGTCTCTAGTGCCACAACCTCTTCTAAACTCAGCTTGTATTTCTGCTAGTTCCCTGTCAATATACTGTTCCAATTGTTTCTGGATAATATTCAGCAGGATTTTACTAGTGTGCAATATTAGTGATATTGTTTGATAACTTCCACACTCTGTCAGGTCACCTTTTTTTGGAATGAAAATAAATATGGATCTCTTTCAGTTAGTTGACCAGATAGATGTCATCCAGACTTCTTAAAACAACTTGGTAAGCACATCCAAGGCAGCATCCATTTGTTGAAATACATCAATTGGTCTTCTATCAATTCTTGCGGCTTTGTTATTTGCCAAGTCCTTCAGGGCAGCATGAACTTCCTCCTTAAACATCATTGCTTCTTGATCATATGTTGTTTCTTGAAATTCTTCTATGTCAACCATATTGTTTTGGTATGATGATTCTGTATACTCCTTCCATCTTCTTTTAATGGTTTCTGAATCATTCAATATTCTGCCATAGCATCCTTAATCATTACAACTTGTGGCTTGAATTTGTTCTTTATTTCTTTCAGCTTAAGACATGTTAAGCAAGTTTGGCCCTTTTGACTTTCCCACTCCAGCTCCTTGCACATTTCATTATAATACTTTGTTTTGTCTTCCTGAGCTACCCTTTGACATATTCTATTCAGTTCCTTAACTTCTTGATTTAGTCCCAATGCTTTGGCTTGTTTGAACTCTAGTACGATATTCAAAGTTTCTTCCGACATCCATTTTGATTTTCTTCTTCCTTCTTTGTAATGACTTTTTGCATTTTTCATGAATGCTATTCTTTATATATTCCCACAACTCATCTGGTCTTCATTCATTAGTGTACAAGGCCTCAAACCTGTTCCTGAGATGGTTTTTAAATTCAGAAGGGATAGGCCCAAGGTCAAATTTTTATGTCTGGATACAAGTTAATCTTCTTTAGCTTTAATTTGAACTTGGATATAAGTAGTTGATGATCTGTTCCACAATCAGTACCCGGTCTAGTTTTCACTGCTGATATTGAACTTCTCAAACAATTCCTTCCACAGACATAATTGATCTGATCTCTGTGCATATCATCATGTGTATAGCCTGAGTTTATATTTCTTATAAAAGGTATTTATTATGAATAAATCATTAATTGTGCAGAATTCTATCATTCTATCCCCCACTCCGTTTCTGTCAAGAAATCTGTATTTTCTACTGATGCATCTCAGTTACATGTTTGATCAATTTCTGACTGCAAAATTTGGTAGAAATCATCTATTTCCTTCACTTTGGCTCTGGATGTTTGTATATAAATTTGATATTGTTATTAACAGGTCTTCCTTCTTTGTATGCATATGGATATTATCTGTCACTCAGAATATTATATTTCAAGATGGATTGGAAATAGCCTTTTAATTGCAAAAGTGATCCCATTTTTTCTCACTTTTTTATCTCCATTGTAGGAGATCATTTGATCCTCTCCAAATTAAAGAGGATCAATGATGTTAGTTTGAAGATTACGGTATGTCTGATTCAGACCATGGACTTTTCAATCATTAGCTATGCATCTGAGACTTAGACAACGAATAAGATAAGAGAGGAAAAATGTATGCCTTTGAGTTGTGCTGGTTGAGAAAAGTACTGAACTGGATGATTGCCAAAATTAAAATTTACATATTTTGGAGAAAATACAGTCAGAATTCTCCTTTGGGGCAAGAATTGCAAAGTTTCATCTCATATACTTGGGACATGTTGCTAGGAAAGGCTATTATTTATAAAGGAATATCAGACTTGGGATGGTGGTAGTTCAGGGAAAAAGAGAACACTCTCAAAAAGATAAATTTAAAGAGTTACTGTAGCAATGGGCTTAGATATATGGGTTGATGAGAATGGCACAAGATATGTCAGGATTCAGATGTGTTGTTCATTGGGTCACTATTAGTCTTATTGAATTCAAAGACACCTAAAACAATAATAAATTTCATAGAAGCCTACATATACCATTATAGCCATAAACGAAATGAAGTAACACTTAATTTATGCACACACTCGCACATATTAATCGCAATTTAGCACTTTAAACCCTAAACAGTATCTGCTAACTGAAATTACAAAGTGATACAATCAGGGAATAAACAAAGAATAAATACATTGTTAATATTTTACTAGAAGAGCATAATTATTTAGTTAAGCAATTGTCTGCTAATTAAAACAATAGTTATTTGTACCCGTCAATTTTTGACAGTCTGCTTCTATAAAAATTATTACCTTGGATAGTTGTATAGTTGGACATCTCATATGTGGGAATGGTATTTATATCTCTATTGATATAGATATAAATATCTGTATAGTTAGATATTGTTGATTGCTCTCAAGTCAAGCATAACTCATAATGGCCCTATTAATATAAGGTCTGAAGCCTTTTTATAACTATTGCCATTTATCAATGTTCATAGAGTTCCCAGAGGCATGTTGTTTAGGAAGTGGATGCCACTCTTGCTTCTATTATGTTGAATTCTGATTCAATATATATGGGGAGATCATATATATATATTTTTTTTTCACAAATATTTACCACTTCCACATTTTTGTATGCACAATTCAATGATATTAACTACATTTGTCATGTGCCACCAGAACTATAGTGAATTGATAGTCTTTAAAGTTCCATAATATGAAGTATGTGATACATAATATCAATTATGTTATTCAAATAAGATTTTTTAAAAGAAAACTTTATACAAGAAACATACAAGGACATTGTAGATTTAATATATAAATGAGTAAAATGGAAAATAACACAAAAAAGATTTGATGTAACATTTTAAATATTAAAGATAAAAAAATATTTCATACACACAGATTTTGCTCAGGAGAACAGAAAAATGTTTATTCAATAATATTACAGATGAAAGTTTCCCTCAAATTTCCTAAAATATTTAAAACTATTGATCAAATGAACAGTACTGTATAAGGACAAAAATATACGGAATAATTGGCATACAGACATATTTTGATAACTAAATGAAAAGTATTAGTAAAGAAGGAATCCTATTGAAGCCACAGAGAAAAAATATTACTAAAAACCCTATAAATGGTAAAACTTAAGGTGACTTCTGATGTTCTTCTTAATGTTTATAAAAGAGGATTAAATAATAGTACTTATAAAGTTCTGAATGCAAAAATAGAAAATGAGTTAATTTATTTCAAATGGTTATTTATAATATTGAGTTTTAAAGGTACTAATGATCAAGATATTTTCTATTTAATATTAAAAAAAAGAAATGAAAATCCCCAAAAATACTTTTGAGAATTAAATCCACACAATGAAAATATGAATCATAGACAAAAAACTGAGAAATAATACAAATTGGTGGCGCTAGAACTTTTTGTGTATGGCTTTTCTAGCCATTACCTTAGTTGTCCCTGGGGACATTGCCTCAAGCATCCTCAACTGCAGACACATGTCTATTTGATCAACAATCATCTTCAACAACATCAATAGCTGTGAGGGCAACATAATAGTGGTAGCTAGGTACTTTAATGATACTGTGGCAAACATCGCCTGACAGAGACTTTGAAACAGAGACAGAGCAAAAGGTTTTGCCCTCTGAACAATTGAAGGACAAGCTGATTTGGCTATGAGCCTGATCCAGGTCATTATCTTTTCAATAACTTACTATGGATCGAAGAGCTGAAAAATGATGGAGGATGACAGAAAAAGAATTGATCCCTTTTGAGTTGTAGTGCTGAAAAAGAGTATTGAATATACATGGACTATGCCAAAAGAATTAATAAGTCCATCCTGGACAGCAAGAAACTAAGATGCACCTTGGAGGCAAGGATTTTGAAGTTACATCTGAAATCCTTTGGGTATGTTGCCAAGAAGGACTAATTCTTAGAAGGAGACAGGCTTGGAAGGATGGAGGAAGAGTGCAAGAGAGGAATACCCTGGATGAGATGGATTGACTCAGTGACTGAAATAATGGGGATAGGTCTATAAGAGACAATGGAATTGGCTTAAGACAAATCAGAGTTCATAACTGTTATATATAGGGTCGCTACTAGTTGTAGGCACATAACAACAACAAAAACCTACCATAAATGCCATAAATGCTAAAGTAAAAGAATAGAAGATTTCAAAGGGCAGCTCAGTAAGACAAAGCAAATTATTTTAATGAAATGTGCAAAAAACTGGAACTAGAGAATAAAAAGAGAAAAGCTTACTCAGCATTTCTGAAGTTGAAGGAAAAACAACCACCCCACATTAAAGTCTCACGTTGCAATACTAAGAGATGCTATAGGCAAAATTTTGGGTGATCCACGATGCATCAAAAGAAGATGGAAGAAATACATAGAAGGACTATGCCAAAAAGAATTAGTAGCATTGAAAATTTCCAGGAAGTACCATATGAACAAGAGCCAATTAAGCATGAAGTTCAAGTGCCACTGAAAACATTTAAAACAATTAAGGCACCAGGGATCAATGGAATACCAATAGACATGTTTCAGGTAGCACATTTAGGCCTGGATGTGTGCTCACCAGTCTATGGCAGGAAATTTGAAAAATAGCTTCTTGACTGACTGACTTAAAGAGATCTATTTTTTTCTTCATTCCAAAGAAGTATAATCTACAGAATGTAAAATTATAGAACATTAAGATTAATATCACATGCAAGCAAATGTTTTTGTAAGATCATTCCAAAATAACTACAGTGGTACATTGACAGGAAATTTCTAGAAGTTCAAGCAGGGTTTAGAAGATATTAGGGTACAAAGGATATCATTGCAGATGTCAGATTAATACTGGTTGAAAGAAAAGAATATCAAAAGAATACCTATTTGTGTTTTGTTGACTATGTAAAGATATTTGACTATGTGGGTCATAAGAAACTATGGTTAACTTTGAAAAGAATAAGAATCCCAGAACACTTAATTATGCTCATGGGAAAAAAAAAACTATACCTAGGTCAAGAAATTGTTAGCAAAGAGCTAAGGAACACTGGTCAGTTTACAATCAGGAAGGATGTCATCAGAGCTGTATTCTTTCTCAATATTTATTCATATGTATATCTGTCCCTGTCCCTGTCCCTGTCATTTTATCTAGAGCTATCAATATCGATATGTATAAGACAGCACCTAACAACAATAACAACAACGACATAAAGAGAATTATGTTGGCTTAGTGGAAAGATGTTATGCTACTAAGCCCAAGGAGGGTGATTTTAATCTGGGGCCCTAGGCCGGGTTCAAATTTTTTTTCCCGTCAAACATTCTTCTAGGTGATATAGCACTGTTTTGTGTGTTGCTGTACAAAGGTAACTCGTGGTTGCTGTGATACTGAACACTGTGGCAGTGATGTGCCAAATATGGTAATGGGAACCCATGGTGGACAGTGTTTGCCAGAGCTTCCCGATTAAAACAAGCCCGGAAGCAGGAGTGGCATCCACTTCCGAAATGGCTTGCCTCGGGAAACTCTATGTACGAACAATGCTCAGGCCTTTCGTTCATAGGGTCGCTATGAGTCGTCTACGACTCGACGACACCTAACAGCAACAACATATGTATATGTATATATTCAATATGTATGCTGAACAAATAATTAATTTAGATGGACTCTATGAGGGGGAATGCGGCATCAGCATCAGCATCAATGGAAGACCCCTCAATAACCAATGCTATCCAGAGATAACATGACCTTGCTTGCTGAAAGTGAGGATATAAAACAATTGTTTCATAAAGTCAAGGATTTTATCCTTCAGTATTGATTAAATTTCAACATTAAAAAAACAACAACAAAGGTCCTCACTAAAAGATCAATAGTCAATATTATGATAGATACAGAAAGATTTAAAGCTGTCATTTATTTCATCTCACTGAGATCCACAACCAATATCCTTAATCCAACAGTCAGGAAATAAAAAGTATTGCACTGGGAAAGTCCTTTGTCAGAGATCTCTGCAAATTACTAAAGAAAATGATGTTAGTTTGTAGATTAAGGTGCGCCTGATTCAGACAATCATCTTCTCAGTCAGCTTCTATGCTTCAGAAACCTGAACAATAAATAAAGATGACAGCAGAAAAACTGATGATTTGAGTTGTGGTGTTGGAGAAGAGTAATGAATATCCACCCTATGAACTGTCATAATAGCAAACAGACATGTCTTGGAGAAAGTGCAGTGAGGGAGCTCCTTGCAGGCACAGATGATGAAACTTTATTTTTCATACAGCAGACATGTGGCTAGGTGAAGCTATTTCTTGGAAAAGGACATCATTCTTGGAAAGATGGAAGTTCAATGAAGGAAAGGAAGACCCCCAATGATATAGAATGAGACAGTAATTGCAACAATTGGCTCCAGTGTTATAATAAGAATGGCAAAGCATAGGGCAGAGTTCATGTCTGTCATTCATAGGTCAAAATATGTATATAGTGAAACTACTCTATATAAGTCCCTTCTAACTTAACAGAAATGAGTTTTTAAGTTTTTCTTAAGAGGCAAAAAAATCTCTTGTGATAAAGTATTGTAGTTGTCAGATGCCGTCAAGTTGACTATATGAACAACCAATCTGAACATTGTCCTATTCCATGTCACTCTCACAATCTCTAACACCCTCAATTCATTGCCACAGTCACAGTGTCAAGAGTCTTTCTCTTATTCGCCTCCCCTCCATCTTCCAAGCATGATGTCCCTTTCTAAGGAATATTCTCTCCTAGCAAGAAGTCCAAAGTATGTGAGAGAAAATTTCATCACCTTTGCCTCCAAGGAACACTCTGGCTACACCGTCTCTAAGACTGTTCTTTTACAGTCTATGGGATACTTAACATTCATCTCCAACATCACAGTGCAAATGTTTCAATTTTCTTCTCTCATTATTAGTAATTTTTCAGCTCTCAGATGCATAGCAAGTGACTGAGAAGTCCATAGCCTGAATCAGGTACAATTTAGTCTTCAAACTGATATAATTGCTCTTCGATATTTTAGAGGAGGTCCTAACTGCAGACTTTCCCAGTGCAATATGTTTTCTTATCTTCTGACTGTTGCTACCAAGGGCATGATTGTGTCTTCTAAGTTAGATGAAGTCATTAAAAGTCTCAATTCTTCTCTATCATCAAGAGATTGCCTATCAGTCCAGTGGCAAGGATTTTTGTTTTCTTGTTAAAGAGTATATATGTTATAATTAATAACTAATGTCATAATTTAAATGAATTACACAAGTATAATTAATCTCATGTCATTGCAGAAAGTTAATAGCAAAAGTCTAAAGAAAATTTACTACATAAAATATTTATATTTTCTTCATAAAACAGTATTTGACAATCTTTTAGAAAAATATTTTCCTTGTACTTTTAAAAGAAATATTTATCTAAAATTCTACATTTAATTTAGTTTCACATCTATTTCTGTTTTCACTGGCAAGTTTAAATAGTGTTAAATATATTTTATTTGCAATTATATTGAGAAATACTGCATTTCATAAAAGTAAAAAAGATTTCTACTCTATTCTTTTGTATCAACTCTTCCACCTACACATATATGAAGAGTTGATTAGAATGATATTCACTAAGTACAGTGTAAGGCTAGTTCAAAGAAATTGAATGATAACTGATTAGCTATCTTTTGCTATCTTTTATGGATCTATTATATTATTATTTGCTTATAAATGATCTAGAAATTAAAGTTATTATACTTATTATATTCCCCATTAATTTTGGGTTTCTTTAAATTGTGATTTTAATGAAAGTTCACAGAAAAGTTAGGTTTTCATTCATTCACTGATGTATGTTTTATACCCTCCTCCTTCATTCCCCCTCTTGTAATTCATTTTGTAAAGCACTTCTTCTATATTAAGTGTCATACACATAAAGCCTATTCAAACATTTATTTCAGACAGTCGTTTGCTTAATCTGTTCTAGTATAGTGCCCACTATTGATCCACATTTTTACTGTACTCCCCCTCTCCTATGTCAATCTTATTTTATAACAGCTGTATTACATAGTATTTGTCCTTCTTTGACTGAAATCTTTCACTCAGCCTAAAATTTTCCATGCTCATCCATGTAGTGCAGTGTTTTATAAGTTATTTTTTTTTCCAATTATGTGTAATATTCCCTTCTGTGAGTGTACCACAGTTTCCTAAATATCTGTTTGTTAATGGGTAGTTGGGTTGATTCTGTCTAGTCACTACTGGGGGAAAAACACTGCAATAAACATGGATGTGCAAACATCTGTTTGAGTCATGGCTCTGATTTTTTTTTTTTAGGATATATTCTCAGTAGTGAGATAGCTGAGTCAAATAGAATTTCTGTTTCCAACTTTTTGAAAAAGAGTGAAAGCGCCTATCACAGTGGTTGCACCATTTGAAATGTCCATCAGCAGTGAATGAGAGTTCCACTCTCTGCACAAGCTCCTCTGCATTTTTCTTTTTCTGCCCTGCTGAACCTCACTATTGTTCATGGGCTGAAATCATATTTCATTGTTGTTTTAACGTGCATCTCTCTGATAGCTAGAGATTTTGAAGACACAATAAGACTTTTGGATATAGTTGAACAGTTCAACAAAAAGCAGGATACAAGATCGAGATACAAAAACTAGTTGCATTTCTCGACAGTAAAAAAAGAAAATACAAAGGAACTAAGAAAAACAATAACAATTACATTTGATAATCACAAAATGAAACACTTGGGGAAAATGTAACTAGAGACACAAAAGACCTATACATAGAAATTTTTTAAAAAATTATAATAAGAGTCAAAAAGAGACTGAAAGAAGTGGAAGAATACACCATGCTCATGGATAGAAAGAACCAATATCATTAAAATGGTAATTCTAACAAAAGAAATCTAAAAATTCAAAGCAATCTCAATATAAATACCAATTCCATTCTTCAAAGAAATGGAAAAAGCAATTTCCAATTTTTTTTTTAATGGAAAGAGACCCTGAATAAGCAAAGCACTACTGAAAAAGAAAAGCAAGGTAGAAGGCATAACATTCCCTGATCTCAAATCCTCCTATGTCGCCACAATAATCAAAACATTATGGTATTTGTACAACAACAGATACATAGTTCAACAGAATAGAACAAAAAATCCAAAAACTAACTCATCAACTCAAGGTCAACAAATCTTTTATAAGGAGAATAAATTGGTGAGAAAATGATAGTTTATTTAACAAATGGTGCTGACACAATTGGAATAGTATCTTTTAAAAACTGAAGCAAGACTCACATCTCACCCTACCTATAAAATCCAACTCAAGAAGATTAGGGCCCTAAGAGTAAAGGGAAAGACTATCAACTTCATTAGAGGGAAAGCTAGAACCACCTAGGAAACTCTAGTCTATAGCATGCACAGATTTCCAAACATAATGTAAAACCTAAAACCTGGAGAGGATAAAATAGATGAATGGAACTTTTTTTCTAAAAATAAAATACTATGTAAATCAGAAAAAGTTCTTCAATGGGGTAAACAGAAACCAGCAGACTATGAATAAAAAATTTCTTAAAAGAAAAAATACAGATGGTCAACAAGCATTAAAAAATGTTCCGAACACTCATCCAATTTGGTTCAACTATTAACTTTAGAATTCACTACTACCGTGTTTTATTGACTATGCAAAGGCTTTTGACTGTGTGGATCATAACAAACTGTGGCTGACTCTGAGAAGAATGGGAATCCCAGAACACTTGCTTATGCTAATGAGAAACCTATACTTGGACCAAGAGGCAGTCGTCAGAACAGAGCAAGGAAACACTGCATGGTTGAAATTGGGAAGGGCATATGCCAGGGATGTGTCCTGTCTCCATACCTTTTCAACTTCTATGAAGAACAGATTATCCGGGAGGCTGGGCTCTCTGAGGAAGAATGTGGGTCAAGATTGGTGGAAGATCTATCAACAATCTGTGATATGCAGATGACACAACGCTGCTTGCTGAAAGTGAGGAGGACCTGAAGTGCTTGCTGCAGAGGGTCAAGGACTGCAGCCTCCAAAAAGGATTGAGGCTCAGTGTCAAGAAGACAAAAATTCTCACCACTGGGCCAATTGGCAGCATCAGGATGAATGGTGAAGAGATTGAGATTGTACACAGCGTTAGTTTGCTTGGCGCCCCAGTCAACTCTCTTGGCACCAGTAGCCAGGAAATTAAAAGATGTATTGCTATGGGAAACTCTACTGCTAGGGACCTCTCCAAAGTACTGAAGAGAAATGGTGTCTTTCTGGAGACTATATGTGCATCTGATACAGGCCACGATCTTTGCAATTACTTGTTATGCATCAGAGACTTGGACAATGACTAAGGAGGACAGAAGGAAAATCGATGCCTTTGAGCTGTGGTGCTGGAGAAGAGTATTGAGAATACCATGGACTGCTAGGAAAGCAAACAGATTCATCCTGGAAAGGGTCAAACTTGGTAGTTCCTTGGAGGCAAGGATTCTGAGGCTCTGTCTAACCTACTTTGGACATGTTGTAAGGAGGGATCAGTCCTTGGAGAGGGACATCATTCTTGGTAGGGTGGAGGGACAGCGCAGGAGGGGAAGGCCCTCTATGAGGTGGATTGATTCAGTGACTGGGGTAATTGGGATGGGTGTTTTGGAGATGGTACGATTGGCACAGGACAGAGCAGAGTTTAGGGCTATTGTACATAGGGTTGCTATGAGTTGCAAGTGACTTGACAGCACATAACAACAACAATAACAACAACAACATTTACTTTATTGAGAGATGGTTTTATTATGAGATTTGTTTAATTAAGGAAAGATTTTCACACAGGGGAAAAAACAATGTTTTTTGGAAATAAGAAGAAAAATTACTCATTAGATTAAAGGCACATATTAAATTGGGGAAAGTAAAATCAATATATTAAAATGAACCAGTCAGCACTATAGCACTAAGAAAAAGGAAGACAAAAGGAGGTGCAGAAGAGTAATCAACAACAAAATAAGTACCTTTATTATATGATGCATCATAAGTAATTACAGCCAATAATGTAGATACAGAGGCACACAGCTAAAATGAATTGCATAGACAAATGAGAATGAATGCATAGACATACAGTTTTGGAAGATGACATTTCTGCATTTGGATTTGTGTGTGCTATAACCAGATCCATGTTTAGAGTAGAGCTACAGAAAGTAAAAATAGAAAACTTCTTAGCTATAACCAAATACTTTTGACAGCTGACCTGAATCCTACCCTATCCTATGCCATCTTCTTTATCTCTGACACACATAAGCACATGGTTGATGTCATTGTATCAATCCATCTTGTTTGGTGTCTTCCTGTCCTTCACTGACCCTCCATCTTTCCAAGCATGATGTCTCTTTCCAAAGAATACCTTTGATACATGTCCAAAGTGTTAGAGACAAAGCTTTACCATCTTTGCCTCCAAAGAGCACTCTGGCTGAATGTTTTCCAAGTAGTATCTGTTTGGTATTCTTTTGGCAATCTTCTCCAGCACAATAACGCAAAAGCATCAACTCTTCTCCTGCCATTCTTATTCATTGTCAGCTCTCTGACACACAGCAAGTAACTGAGAGACAATGACCTGAATCAAGCATGCTTTAGCCTTCAAACTGACATTATTGATCTTTAGCATTTTGGAGAGGTCTCTGACAGAAGACTTGGCCAATGCAATACATCTCCTGATTTTTTGACTTCTGGTATCAAGGTTGTTGAGTGTTGATCCAAGCAAGATAAAAATCATTGACAGCTTCAAACCTTCCTCCATCTGTCATAATGTTTATTGTTGGTCCTGTGTTGAGGACCTTTGTTTTCTTGAGATATAATCCATACCAAAGGTTGCAGTCCTTGGTCTTCTGCAGCAAGCATTTCTTATACTCTTCACTTTGAGAAAACACAATTGTGTTATCTGGATAAAGCAGGTTGTTGGTGAGACTTTCTCCAAACTTAATGCCACACTCTTCTTCATAAAGTCTGGCTTAGTGAGTCATTTGGCCCTTAGTCACCTTTAAACCTGAATCTGAAATCAACCCTTTGCCTCACCTTGAAGTTAAATAATATACAGACTTAGAATGTGATCAGTGACACCATGGTAGAAAAACCTCCTCTTGACAGCCATACAATAACAAAAGTGCAGTGTTTTCCAAGTGCCAAAACTGAGGAGGACCTGAGTCCTTTGCTGTCAGGAACACCGTTTACAGTCAGGGACTGCAGTCTTCCATATGCATTGTATCTCAATCTCAAAAAGAAACAAAGATTCTCAGCACCAGGTCTATTGACAACATCATGATACATATTGAAGAGACTGAGATTGTCAATAATCAACATTTTTGACATTAGCAGCTAGGAAATTAAAAGATTAATTGGATTAGCAAAGTCTACTGCTGGAGACCTCTCCAGAGTGCTGAACAGCAACAATACCAGTCTAGATACTAAGTCACGCTAGATTCAGGACATGGTCTTTGTAATTACTTACTATGCATCAGAGAGCTGGACAACAAATAAGGATGATAGAAGCAGAATTGATATCTTTGAGTTGTGGTGCTAGAGAAGAGTATGAAACATACCATGTACCGCCAAGAGAACAAGCAGGTCTGTCCTAAAGAATGTGAAACCAGCTCTCTTTCTAGAGGCAAGAATGTTGAGGCTTTGCCTCATACACTCTGGACATGTTGTCAGGCGGGACCAGTCCTTAAAGGAGGACATCATGCTATGAAGGGTGAAGGGTCAGTGCAGGAGAGGAAGATCCTGGATGAGATGGATTGACACAGTAAATAGGACAATGGGGACAGTTATGTTGGAGAGAGTGAATTTGGCTCCGGATAAGGCAAGGTTCAGAGCTATTGTGACAAGGTTAGCTGAGAGTCACAGGCAACATGATGACACATAAAAGCAAAACAAAATAAGATTAAAAATACAGGAAGTCATAGGGAAGAGGAATGAATGGCTATGAGAATCATATAAAAATTAGGAAGAGAATAGTGACAATGTGGTGATGGTAATCAATGTCAAGAAACAGTGTATGTGACTTTTAAAATTCAATTAGCTCTGTAATATTTAATTCAGTCCACATTTTTTTAAAGAAAATACTTTTATTGTGTGGATTATGTTTTGCTTTATTTTATTATGTTTGCCTATTGTTTCTTAAACTGTGTAATTTTCATTAGCCTTGCTTCAACTTTTATCTGTCTTTCATTTATCAACTTCTTGTCTCTTCTAAATCTGAGTACATCCCTCTTGGTTATTTCCTGCTGTCAATCATCTTCACTTTATTATAAGCTGAGTCTTCATATTGTTTTTTGAGCCTTTGTTTTCACTGCTTTCAGATACAAAGTTAAGCCCCATCTCCCCTCATGTTTTAGATGCTGATTTTACTAAGCCTATCATATATTTCTTACTCTAAAAGATACTGAATTCTTATTAAAATTTTGTTTAAATAGAGTTGCAGATTTGGAGACATATTTGAAGCTGTGTTATCATGTCTGCATATAAAAGATTAAATCATAAAATAGTTTAGAAATATTATTTTTGTTTTAATAAATATCTTCTCAAAAAACATTAATCAGATTCTATCATTACTTCTCACCCTAAACTCATATTTTGTCATTTTTCATCTTCTACTTGATATATCATAGAAGTAACATGTTCTTTCAGTAGTACCCATTTCAAAACAAAAATCATTTTTTTAATGGAGTTGGAAAGATGATGTGTAACTAACTGGCAAAGAACAAGAGCTTTCAAATCTGAAAGAGCTGGCAATGATTTCAACTCTATTATTCACAAGTTATCAATAACCTATAAAGTTATTCAACAAGAATTTTAATAGATGCTCAATTAATAGTAAATAATGTGGAGATTCTGATCATTCTGGGAAAGAATGCTGTCATTTAAATTATTCTTAAACCTTGACTCCTATTTTTGCTTTTCTGATGTCCTGGTCCCTAAGTAAAAAATACTCTTGTTCTTCAACTCACTCATTGCTTTGTTTTCTAGATGTCTTTCAATTGTTTTCACATAGCTCTTTGTTTTTTTTCTGCCCTAAAACAGAACACTTGATACAGCTTTCTTTCCTCTCCAGATTTACAGGTTTGTAATGTTTTAGGTTTTTTCCCTGATGTGCTTCTAGATTTTGGTTCCCTGCTTTGTCTTTCCCTTTCATGACTACTATTAAAGTCTATTAGGAATAATTAACGTCAAATTGTTGTATTATTTTTATTGGAAATTTGTTTACCCTTGAATATCCTATTGAAAACTAATTGATACTTAATATATGTTTTAACTTTACTATTTTAAAAATTACTAAAACATACATTTAATATCTTTAATTAAATGTGTGACAATGCACATGAAAACTTTTCATTTTTAATGTCAGTTAGTATGGAGAAGAATAAAATGAGAACAAGTATCAATATAAGGTTATGTTACTGTTGAGAAGCCACCTTGACTACTTGACAGAAACAAAGATATGTTAGTTGTTAGTTGAAAGTTTTCCAAGTGACTCTCCCAGAGCAGTGAGCTGAAGAAAAATGAGAGGATTTCAATTGAAGGGCTCTACTACGGATGAATTATTCATTGTGCATTTACATCGCTTATGGTTATATAAATTATGAGAGCATGTCCTCTTAGTAACATTTGATTGGTGTGATGATATGCAAGAAAGAGCTCCTCTACTTCAAATGTTTAATAACTATCCTTGATTAAGTGAAATTTAATTTTTATCAGGTAAAGGAAAAATATGATGAGAAGCAAGCTCCCAATACTCTGAGCAGTTTTAATTTTTAAGAGAAATGTAAAAGTACTTGGAGTGTTGAGATGATATTTAACCAGAAATGTGCATTCAAATTATTATTGAATAGTGATGCTATTAACTAAATTTTTAAAATTTCAAGACAGGCATGTAATGAAACTGTAATAGATAATTGTAATTAGTAGTTTACTTTGCAAAACATAGTTGATGTTCTTTAGTCAGCTTAGTGAAGACTTCTAGAAAGATGGAAGCATGAGTAAGTCTAAGATCGCAAACTTCTCACATGAGTAGCAGGAAAAGCAACTGTAAGTCTGTACTGAAAAGGACTCTAAAATGGTAGGCTATTTAATTTTGATCAGGTAAAGGAAATAATATCAGCAAGACAGAACAAGTAAAAAGCTTGTTTTTCTAGATAATATAATAAAAGCAAGAAGAAATTTATAAAAGCAAGAACCTAAAAAATGATGACATTTAAATGACTGAAAATTTGCTTTATCCATTGTCTCCAGCAGTTGCGGATTAAATATGTGCTGGAATCTTAACCTCTATGTGGTTGTTGTTGTTAAGTGCCTTCAAGTTGCAGGCGACTCATAGTGAACCTTTGAAGGAGAGTCCTCAATGCTTGGGTGTCTCTTATCCTCTCTCCAGGTTCACACGGTTTCCGGAGGCAAGCTATTATGGAAGTGGATGCCGCTCCTGCTTCCAAGCTTGTTTTATTGGGGAGCTCTGTAATATGTAAATGTCCGCATTGGGTAGCCAATCATTAACACATTTGACACATCAGTGTCACAGTGTTCAGCCTCACAGCAACCGAAAGTGACCGCTGTATGGCAACTTGTACACCAGGGCTATACGACCTAGAAGAATGTCTGAACAAAAACAATGAAAGATAGGCCCGACGGCCGCGGATTAAAAGTCACCCACCTTCGGCTTGGTAACATCGCCATCTGTCCACTGGGCCAGCTGATCTCTTTCTCCATGTTGATGTTATTGTTGTTAAGTGCCGTCGAGTCATAGCGATCCTATGAAGGAGAGTCCCCAACGCTTGGGTGTCTTTCATCCTCTCTCCAGGTTCATAGGGTGTCTGGAGGCAAGCTATTACCTATTCATATACTCTTGCTTAGAAATACTTTTGTTATAGTGTCGTTAATTTTTAACTAAGTCAGTTAGATAATACCCATTCAATAATTTCTAAATCTTTTCATTCTGAATTATATAAAAACGAACAGCTTAGAGGTATGTGCATGAGGGCAAGAAGACAGATTCTATTAATATGTCATGTAAGGAATTTCTACAAATGGAGAGATTAACAAACCCCTACCTCTAAGTGCAGGGGGAGGGGAGCGAGGGAATCAACACAAGCCTAAAGTTTGTTTTGGGCTTTGAACCTCAAATGTATTCAACAGTAAATTTACATTTTTAAAATTGCCCACTCATGATATTTCTGTCACAGCAGCACTACAAATCTAAGACACTGTTCATTCTGCTCCAAGTGTAGCAACAAAGTTCATGTAGAGGAGTCCCAGCCAAACCACAATTCTCACACACATTTGTAAGGGTCCTCATTTCTTATATCAAAATCTTATGCAGGATTTACGCATATTCTTTATCTGTTTGAGAATAGTTTGAAAGTAAAAATCTGAATCTAGCTCCAAAATGGGAAGAAGGAATGTCATTTTGAAGAAGAAGAAACCTGTTCCAGTCTACATGTGTAGTAATAAAGAAGCTTTTTGTGTTGTTAGGATTTTTTCCCCCTAAGTTACCACAAATTTCAGTCTTGTCTAATTAAGAGATCTTGCCAAGAAGAGGAAGGAATGCTGAACTAGAATTTAGACTGAATTCTTCTGAGTGCAGAGCAATTAGAATATTCCTTATGAGATGCTAAAAGAAGTGAAGCCTTCATATTGCCTGAGTCATAATCTCAGTCTGAGGAATGTACCAGGAACAGAGATGTCCACCTATGAATCTACAGCTGAAGTTAATACTTTTAGAGTGCCAGATATTCGTGGCAGTTGAGAAAGATACTACAATATAATATTGCAAAACTTTTTAAAAGACACCAAAAGAAACTGGAAAATGGATTCTATTTAAAAGAGCATTGTGTTGTTCACAGGGTCCCTACAGGTAATACTTGGTTCCACCCCATTAACAAAAATTATGAATGAGAATTATTGCAAGAAATTCAATGTGAATGTAAAAAAAAAGCCCATATAAAAACAAAGCAATTACACACACACACATAAATAATAGAATTATAAAAAGACAAGTGGACTATATGGAACTCTGGGTCCCCATCATAGACAGGTTTTAATAGAGCTTCAAAATCAAAACAGTCTAGGAAACAGGACTGGCCATCCACTTCTTAAAGAGCAAATCTCTGAAAACCCTATGATTAGAAAGAGGAACATGGATAAGTATAGAAATTTGGATAATGAGATAATTTTTTTTTCTTTTTACATGGCTTTGAGTTGACTACTACTTATAGCAAGCTTCTGAAAAACAGACATAAAACTTGATCAATTCTAATAATCACTGACAAGCTCAAGCTTGTCATAGCAATCATTATGTTAATCTATTTGAAGATCTTCTTTTTCACTAATCTTCCATTTTCCCCACCCATGATGTTTTTATTCAAGGGCTAGTCGGTAATTCCTGACATCACGCTTAAAACATATGATATAAAATTTCATCTTCTTTGTTGCTAAAAAGCCTACCAGTTGTATTTCTTCTAAGACAGATTTGTTTGTTCTCTGTCATTCCATGTTTTATTTAATACACTGCCAATTCTAAGCCATCAATTGTTTGGTCTCCCTAATTCATTGTTCAACTTGCACATCTTACAAAACAATTGGGAATGAGATTTTGACACCTTAGACAAATTCACAAAGTTAGACTCGTGTTACACTTTAAATAGGCATTTTGCTCTTCAGCTCTTTAAAAAGATCCTTGGCAGCAGATTTCCCCAGTGCAATTTGTCTTTTGACTTCTTCCATTTATCGTAGATGCAAGTAAAATGAAATTTTTGACAATTTCAATCTTTTTTCCATCTATCATGATGGTGTCTGTTGGTCTACTGGTGAAGTGTTTAATTTTTTTTTTTTGTTTTTTTGTTTTGTTTTGTTTTTAATGTTGACTTGTAATCCATTACTGAAGGCTATATTCTTTGAACATCTTTAAGTATTTCTTCAAGTCTTCACTTTCTATAAACAAGGCTGTGTAATCTGCCTTTCTTAGTCTGTTGATGAGTTATTCCCAATATTGATGCCACATTCTTTTTACATAGTCCTGGTTCTTGAATTATTTCTTCAGCATGTGTTTTAAATGGATATAGAGCAAGGAATGATACACTCCTTTCTTAATTTCAAACCATACAGTATCCTTTTGCTCTATTCAATCAAGATATGTTTGAATTAGTGAGACTGGCTCAGTACAGGGTAGGGTTCAGAGCTACTATACCTTACACAACCTTGTTAATAGAAAGTTAATGAAGCACACCTGAAGATGGTTAAAGACTATAGCATTCAATATGGATTACAATTCAACATCAAGAAAACAAAAATCAGTAGACCAGCAGGTGACTCAATAGCACATAACAACAACAATAGAAGGTTTGACATGAGCTTAATTAGTGTTCTGGAATTCCCATTTTTCTCAATATAAGACATAATTTATTATGTGCCATACAGTGAATAAAATACACATATGTTTTTATCTTGATTTCAGTCAAGACACAATGGATATAGATAATGATCTTTACCATTTTACTGTCTATTCGGAGCACATCTTGAATTTTTGAATCATATAAGTGTGTGTGCTTGTCTGTATATATGTAATAGCTCCAACCATTACATAATATAAGAATCTTCATCACAAAGTGGAAAAATCTGTGTTGTTGTTGTTAAGTGCTGTTGAGTCATATGCAACTCATAGCAACCCTATGAAAGAAAGACCTGGACACCTGTATAACTTTCGTCCTTTCTCCAGGTTCACAGGGTTTCCAGATGCAAGCTATTACTGAAGTGGATGCCACTCCTGCTTCCAAGCTTGTTTTAATCAGGGAGCTCCACCAAATACCATCCACCATGGGTAACCAGTCTCGCATTTGACACATCAGTGTCACAGTGTTCAGCTTCACAACAACCACGAGTACAGCAAGTGGAGACACCATGGTTATACAACCTAGAAGAATGTTTCACCAAAAACAATTAAAGGCAGGCCTGAGGGCCGCGGATAAGAGTCACCCACCTTTGACTTTAGCAAGATTTTACTTGTATGTGATATTGAAAATATTGTTTGCGTCACGCACCGCACGTTCGTGGGGAGCCTGGTGCTAAACCATCCGTAGACGACCTGCTTCTGGGTCGGGGTTTCGTTCGTAGCAGAGCAGCTCCCTCGCTGCGATCTATTGAAAGTCAGCCCTCGACACAAGGGTTTGTTAAATAAGGATCTTTAAAAAAAAAAAAGAAAGAAAATATTGTTTGATAATTCCTATACTCTGTTGGATGATTTTTATTGGAATAGGAATAAATATGCATGTCTCCGGTCCCTTAAATAGGTATCTATTTTCCAAATTTTATGGCATAGACTAGTGAGCATCTCTAAGGCTCCATCTGTTTTCGGAAACATTTAAGTTATATTCCATTTTGTCACTGCCTCAGTGCAGCTTGAATTTCTTCCTTCAGTATCATTAGTTATTGAGCATAGGCTACTTCCTTAAATGGCTTAGTGCTGAGCAGTTCTTCTTTATGACAGTGACTGTGTGTGTTCTCTCATTTTTTATTGAGGATTTCTGCATCATTCAAATTTTCCCCATGGAATTTTTCGGTATTGCTACTTGAAGCTTAAATTTGTTCTTCAGTTCTTTCAATTTGAGAAATGTCAAGCCTCCTGTTGCTATTTTGTTTTCTGACTCCAAATCCTTAAATTTTCGTGTAATAATTTGCTTTGTCTTCTAAAACTTCTCTTTGAAGTTTTCTGTTAAGCTTAGTTCAACATTCCTTTCCCAGGTGCTGAAGTCACAAATTAACAAATGACAAATCCGAAACTAGAGTCAAATATATTAGACTAATAAGAAAGTTTCCAGGGTCAAAATAGATAGATGGGTAGCAAAGATACTGCCTAAGGTCTATAACAGAAACAATAAAAATAATAGAATATCAGAAATTTGAGAGTAATTGTCCAAAAAAAAGTCATGATAACCTCAAACACATTTTTTGTTAAAAAATTCTGGACCCATTTGACATCCCGTGATTGAAAAGAAGGACTCTCGGTAATCATGTAATTTTGACAATTCCATGAATCATGTGTGTGTATGTTTTATGTTGAGTGATTAATTTTATAAAATATAATATATGGAATTATTGTATGAAACACAATATGAATGAAGAATAGTATGAAACACAATATATTCAACCTTTGTAAGCAAACTAATATAAAATGAAAATTTAAACAAAAAACAACTCAAAACAATACTGATTAAAAAAAAGAATCCAACCCTGAATCATTGTGTAAAAGAACCTAGGATTACTATTGACCTGGGTTACTGTACATTAGGAGGCTCTTATGATCCAGTCCAAAAGAAGATGTTCAGCTAAACTAAGGCAGAGCCTCTCCATATCCAAAAGAGAGAAATATGGGGAGTAAGAAGAATGGGAATCCCAGAACACTTGATCGTGCTAATAAGAAACCTATACTTGGACCAAAAGACAGTCATCAGAACAGAGCAAGGAAACACTGCATGGTTCAAAATTGGGAAGGGCATATGCCAGGGATGTGTCCTGTCTCCAGATCTTTTCAACCTGTATGCAGAACAGATCATCCAGGGAGGCAGGGCTCTGTGAGGAGAAATGTGGGGTCAAGATTGGTGGAAGATCTATCAACAATCTGCATTGTGCAGATGAAACAACCCTGCTTGCTGAAACTGAGGAGGACCTGAAGTGCTTGCTGCAGAAGGTTAAGGACTGC
>NW_006399768.1:988958-995500 GCF_000299155.1 Elephantulus edwardii | reverse complement strand
GCCATGGGAAAGTCTGCTGTTAGGGACCTCTCCAAAGTACTGAAGAGCAATGGTGTCTCTCTGGAGACTAAGGTGCATCCGATACAGGCCATGGTCTTTGCAACCACTTGTTATGCGTCATAGAGTTGGACCATGACTAAGGAGGATAGAAGGAGAATTGACGCCTTCTAGCTGTGGCACTGGAGAAGAGTATTGAGAGTACCATGGACTGCTAGGAAAACAAACAGATTCATCCTGGAAATGGTTAACCTGGTAGGCTCCTTGGAGGCAAGGATTCTGAGGCTTTGTCTAACATACTTTGGACATGTTGTAAGAAGGGACCAGTCCTTGGAGAGGGACATGGTTCTTGGTAGGGTGGAGGGACAGCACAAGAGGGGAAAGCCCTCTATGAAGTGGATTTATTCAGTGACTGGGGTAATTGGGATGGGTGTATTGGAGACGGTGCGATTGGAACAGGACAGAGCAGAGTTTAGGGCTGTTGTACATAGGGTTACTATGAGTCGTGACTCGATGGCACATAACAACCACAACAAAATAGCCTTTAAAAGTCAGTGGAGGGTCAATTATGAATCTGTTCAGATTTAACAGTGTGAATTTGAGTTTGTCTCCAATCGGATATTGAAGAAAAGTAACTATCTAAATATTTTAAGAAGATAATATTTTAAATGTTTCAAGACAAATTAGAAACTTTTTAAGCTCTCTGAACTTTCATAATAAAGAAGATTCAGTATCGTCCTGGATGGAGAAGGAGATGAAAGAAGGTTTGACTGATGTATTACATGGACACAGATAAGAAATAAACACACCTGTCTCCTTTAGGTAGTGAAGGGAAGACCCTCTATGAGGTGGATTGATTCCGTGATTGGGGTAATCGTGATGGGTGTGTCAGAGGCAATGCAATTGGCACAGGATAGAGCAGGGTTTAGGGCTGTTGTACATAGGGTCGCTATGAGTCGCAAACGACTCGACGGCACATAACAACAACAGTGTCTCCTTGCTCTGTTCTGACAACTCAGTCAAAACATTAACAAATTGCAGATGGCACAATTTTGTTTGCCGAAACTGCAGAGGACTTGAAGTGCTTGCTGCAGAAAATCAAAGACTGTATTGAAGGCTTTAGCCTTCAATTTTAATATTAAGAAAACAAAACTCAACACTGCCTGGCCAATAATCACCATCAAAACAGAAGGAAAAGATCGATGTTGTTAACTATTTCATCTTTCTTGGATCCACAATCAACATCCATGGCATCAACAGTCAGAATGTAAAAACATGAGTTTCATTGGAAAAATCTGCTGTCAAGGACCTCTCTAAATGCTAAAGTAGCAATGATGTCACTCTAAAGACTAGGATGAACCTGATCCATACAATGATCTTAGTATGGATCTGAGGGCCAAACAATGATTAAGGATAACAGAAGAAGAATAGATGTCTTTGAGTTGTAGTGCTGCAGAAGAGTATTGAACTGCCAATACAACAAGTGGGTCTATCCTGGGGAAAGTTAAATCAGGGGACTGCTTTGAGTCAAGGATTCTGAAGCTCCGCTTAAAATATTTTTGGCATTTGGTCATGAAGAGACAGTCTTTGAAGAAAGACATTATACTTGAAAGAGTAGTACAGGACCACCATAAGAGAAAAAGATCCTCCAGTAGATCGTTGGGCACATTGACTGTGTGGCAATGGAGTCAGGTGTGTCAGAGATGATGAAGCTGGCTAAAGATAGGTTCGAACTCTCATCACCACTGAATCAGAAGCCACTCATAGCTGACCCTCCATTCGTTTTCTTCTGAGATTTTAAATTGTGCAGAATGAGATTTCCCATTTTCCTTTCATAGAAGCATTAGTACATTTGAATGACCAGAGAAATACCACCTTTGGTTTAACATCATAGCTTGGATCTGGTACCCCTTAGTGTTTAAATTGGCATCCCTGCTCCTTAGCACTTTGGAGGGATCCTTCCTTCACAGATTAGTTGTAAGGAGTTGCACTGCCTGCAAAACGAAATTAAATTTTCTAGACAAGCTGCTTGGAGGGTAGCATCTTCAGTAGACTTTGGAAAAAAAAATATTAAAAACATAAGAGTTTTATATATTCACTCTCTGACAGTATTTTGTGAGTTCCTGGTGGTTTTACATCCCTACTGACATTGACCTTTTTCAATATTTTTTAATTTTCACATTTTAATTGAATATAAATTCTCACTGTGGCTTTAATTGACTTTTCTCTGATAACTAATGAGTTTGAACACTTTTAGAAATATATTACTTATGGAATACAATACCTATTTGAATAGTTTTTATTTTACATACATTTTTCACTAGCTCATTTAATTTGCCTCTATGAGGGATGGCGCAGGAGGGGCAGGCTCTCTATGAGGTGGATTGATTAAGTGACTGGAGTAATCAGGATGGGTGTGTCAGAGGCTGTGCGATTGGCACAGGATAGAGCTGTTGTACATAGGGTCGTTATGAGTCGCAAGCGACTGGACAACAAATAACAACAACAACATATATAATATTTTCTGTTAAGATGCATTTCAAATATTTTATATCATGTTTTTTTCTTTCACATTTTTTCTCTCCATATTATTTTTTATTTCAAAAATTCTTAATTTTAATGTATCCAAATTCATTAATATTGCCTTCATGTGTGTACATCTGTCAGTGTGTGTATGTATTGTGATTAATTGCTCAATCAATAACTGAAGGAGCAATGTTTCAAATTCACTCAGAGCAATTTCAGGAGAAAGATGATATTCTGACAAAGGATTATGTTACTGTTGTTGTTGTATATAGTTGAGTTGGAACCAGCCCACAGCAGATCTTCCAGTATGTTTTCAGAGGCAGTAAATTGCATGGAAGGAGACTGTCCATCTTTTTCCTCAGATCCATTGTTGGGTTTGAACCAATTACCTTTGCATTGACAATACAATTTCATACCACTTAGGTACCAGAACTCCCGCCAAAGGAACATAGGCATTGGAAATCCTATAGATTGAAGTTTTATTCTGAAAAACAGAATTAGTTGAGTTGAAGATGAACAGAAAGCTTAATTTTCTTGATAATATTTTTTACTATACAAATGTACAGTTATTGGACAGAGAAATCACTCACCAGATGAGTAATTGTGTTACTTTTTTAATTGCAGAAAATGTGAAAGGAGAAACTTAGAAAAAGAGAAAAGCAAAATGTAGATACAAATGGAATAGTGTTGATTAAAAAGAATTCAAGATGTCTGAGTAAAATATGCAAGTATCTGAGTAAAAATGATCGGTTCACATATTAAAACATTGATTATCATGTGTGCTTGATTTTAGATATGTTTCTATCATTCTTTGCCATTGAGTTGCCTGCCATTCATAGTGACCCTATTATATACGAAAGCTCTGAACTTCACTATATCCTGAACCAGTCTCACTGCTACAATGAGTAGCAATCTGAATCCCATTGCTCCTGTTACCATGTCAGTCCATCTTCTTAGGGTAGTCCTTCCCTGTGCTGTCCCTCCAGGATTCCAAGCATGTTATTCTGCTCCAAGGACTGGTCCCTCCTGGGCATGTACCCAAAGTATGTGAGATGGAGCTTCAAAATCCTTGTCTTCAGGGGAAAACTTGGTTTCAATCTCTCCAAGACAGACTTTGTTGTTTTGGAAGTCAATGGTATGTTCACACTTCTCCAGCACCATAACTCACAGGCATCACTTCTTCTGTGATCCTATGAAATAATTTAATAAATACTTTGTTTACAGGCTATAATAATATGGACACCTTTGATCTTTACTTAATTGAAATAGTTTGATTTTTTCTTTCCATCTGCCTTTTAAAATAATTATATATTTAATGTAAGTGTTGTTGTTATGTGCTGTCGAGTCGCTTGCGACTCATAGTGACCTTATGTACAACAGCTCTAAACTCTGCTTTGAGCTGTGCCAATCTCATTGTCTCTGACACACTCATCCCGATTGCCCTAGTCACCGAATCAATCCACCTCCCAGAGGGCCTTCCCCTTCTGTACCTGCCCTCCCAAGCATGATGTTCTTCTCCAAGGACTGGTCCCTCCTTACAGCATGACCTAAATATGTCAGACGAAGTTTCAGAATCCTTGCCTCCAAGGAGCAGACCGGTTTAACCCTCTCCAGGATGAATCTATTTCTTTTCTTAGCAGTTCATGGTACCCTCAGCACTCTTCTCCAACACCAAAGCTCAAAATCATCAATTCTCCTTCTATCCTCCCTGGTCATTGTCCAGCTCTCTGATGCATAACAAGTGATTATGAAGACCATGGCCTGTACCACACCCATCTTAGTCTCCAGAGACACATCATTGCTCTTCAGTACTTTGGAGAGGTCCCTAACAGCAGACTTTTCCATCACAATGCTTCTTTTAATTTCCTGGCTGCTGGCACCAAGAGTGTTGACTATGGAGCCAAGCAAACTAAAGCTATGAACAATCTCTATCTCTTCACCATCCATCTTGATGTTGCCAATTGGTCCAGTGGTGAGAATCTTCCTCTTCTTGACAGTGAGCCTCAATCCATATTGAAGGCTGAAGTCCCTGACCCTCAGCAGCAAGCGCTTCAGGTTCTCCTCAGTTTCAGCAAGCAGGGTTGTGTCATCTGCATAACGCAGATTGTTGATAGATCTTTCACCAATCCTGATACCGCATTTCTCCTAGATGATCTGTTCTGCATAGAACTTGAAAGGTATGGAGACAGGACACATCCCTGGCATACGCTCTTCTCAATTTTGAACCCTGCAGTGTTTCCTTGCTCTGTTCTAACAACTACTTCTTGGTTCAAATGTAAGTTTCGCATTAGCATGATCAACTGTTCTGGGATTCCCATTCTTCTCAGAGTCAGCCGCCGTTTGTTATGGTCCACATAGTCAAATGGCTTTGTATAATCAATAAAGCACAGATAGACATTCCTCTGGTACTCCCAGCTTTCAACCAAGATCCATCTAACATTAGCTACAATATCCTTAGTACCAGGACTCCTTCTAAACCTACCCTGGACTTCTGGCTGGGTTAATGTAATTAGTTAAATAATAATTAGATTACTTTTAATCTACCATTCATTCATATGATCCTACAGTAACACACCTAGTTTCCTGTTAGATTAAAAATTAAACCATGTTCACAAATTCAAGCTTTGCTACTATTTATAAGATAATTAATTCAATAAATTCCCAATTTTTATTAATTTTAAAATTATAAGAACTACAGTTTTACAATGTCTTAACAGACTTAAGTTTTGGTATTCAGAAATGATACAAATATATTCTTTTTTTATTCTTGTTTGGTTCTGTCAAGTCAAGCAGGACACATAAGAACTATGAATAACAAATCTGAACCTTGTCAGTTCTTGTGTTGTCCTTGTCATTTCTGATATACTTAAAAACCCCTTTGCTGCAGTCACTGTGTCAGTCTATCTTGTAGAGGGACTTTTCTTTTTTTCTTCTCTTCTCTTCTTTTCTCTTCTCTTCTCTTCTCTTCTCTTCTCTTCTCTTTTCTTTTCTTCCCTTCTTTTCTCTCTCTCCCCCTTTCTCTTTCCAGCCATTTTTCCAAATGTGATATACCTTTCCAAGGAACAGCCTCATCTACCAACATGCCAAAAATTTGTGAAAATAAGTTTATTCATCTCTGCCTCTAAGGAGCACTTTGGCTGCACATTTTCAAAGATATACCTGTTCATTTTTTCTTTCAACCGATAAGAAAATCAGTACTCTTCTTAAATATTGCAACTAAAAGACATCAGTCATCAATCCTTCTTGTCATCCTTATTTGTAGCCTAATTTTCAGATCCATAGCAAGTTATGGAAAAGAAGCAGATGCACCTTACTCTTCAAACTGACATTATTGTTCCTCAGTAATTTGGAGAGGTTTTTGACAGTAAACTTGTCCGATGAAATATGTCTCCTAGCTTCCTGACAGCTAATAAGAAAAGTGTTAATTATGGGACAAATAAGAGGAAATAATTGACAATTTCAATCTTTTGTCTGCCTGTCAAGATGTTGCTATCAGTCCAGTGGTGAGGATTTTTGTCTTCTATTTTCAAAGAACATAGAGATTGTTTCACATATTTTGTTTTAGCTTAATCTATGGCTGGAACCAGGATTCAATGATGCCATCACATCTGAGTCTAAACTATTCTCTTAGTTTTGTTTTTCAGCTTATCATTATTCTCAGGTAGTTGCATGATGCCAATATGTCTACCAGCAGTTGCACAAACTCAATAGGAAACAGTTTATACTCTTCTTTCCAACATCCCATAATAGATGTGTCATTGACTCTGACAATGTTCCTTCATCGTTTACTGTGGATGGTGTAATTTTCTGTTCTAATTGGCCAGATTTGTTTTGCATACCCATCCAGGAGTAAGGGATGGTGTTAATACCAGGGGTAGATGGGAGAGTGAGAGAGAATGCTGAGCAGTCTGTAAACAACCAAGTCAACTCTGGTTGTAGAATAAAATCTATTTATCTATTTGGTCATTATTGAACAGGGCAGTGGAGTGAATAATTCATATATATATATATATATATAT
>NW_006399768.1:978502-988099 GCF_000299155.1 Elephantulus edwardii | reverse complement strand
GCTTTCCACAGTCCTTTTCACTTTCAATGAGCAAAGTTTGCCCTCTACATAGTACAGATTATTGGTGAATCTTCTTTTGATCCTGATATGACATTCTTTGCATAGAGTCCAGCTTCTCACATGATTTACCCAGCATACAATATATATAGATGTGGAGAAAGGATAAAACCTTAATGTGTACCTTTCCTTGTTTTAAGCCATACAATATTCCCTTGTTCTGTTTGGAAAACAACTTCTTGAACTTCTGAAATTACAGAAGTTCAAGCTGGGTTTAAAAAAAAAGCTGTGACACCAGGGATATCATTGTTGATATCAAGTGGATTCTGGCTGAAAGCAGAAAGTACCAAAAGAATGTCTGTGTTTTATTGATTACTCAAAGACATTTGACTGTGCAGATCATGACAAACTATGGCTAAAAAAAGGAAGAATGGGAATCCCATAAAACTTAAATGTGCTCATAAGAATGCTTTATAAACAGTACCCTTATAATCAACAAGGTTAGGGATAAAATTTCACTATGACGTACCTTAATATTTTAATAGAAAATTTATGACTTAGCAAAACGAGTAGTAGTGTTATCATTGTTAGGTTCTATCAAATCAAGTGTGATTCGTAGCTACCCTATGAGTATCAGCTCTGAACCTCGTTCTGTTCTGTGCCATCCTCATAATTCCTAACACAGTAGAAATTACTGTGGCAGTCACTATATCAATCCACCTAGTCAAGGGTTTTCCTCTCCCTCAGACACTCCAGCCTTCCAAGCATCATGTCCGTCTCCAAGGAATAGCCCCTACTAGCAACACGCTCATAGCATGCTTGCCTACAAAGAGTATTCTGTCTGCACTCTCTTCAAGACATATTTATTTATTCTTTTGGGAGTCCATGAATGTTCATTGCTCTTCTCCAATACCAAAACTCAAAGGCATCAATTCTTCTTCTGTCATCCCTAGTCATTGTCCAATTCTCAGATGCAAAGCAAGTGGTCTAGAAGACCATGGCCTGAATCACACACCCCTTTATCCTCAAATTGACATGATTGATGTTGTTGTCAAGTTACATGGAATCAATTTGACTCATAGCAAGTCAGTGAACAAAAGATCTGAACCCTGTCCTATCCTGTGCCATCCTAACACTTCCTGACACACAGAGCCCATTCCAGCCATCATTGTGTCAATCCACTTGGGTTGAGGGCCTTCCTCTCCTTGCCAGCCCTCCATCTTTCCCATTATCCTGTTCCTCTCCGAGGAATAGCCCTTCCTAGCAATGTACCCAAAGTATATGAGAGGAAGTCTCATCATTCTTGCCTCCAAAAAGCATTGACATACATATACATAGTCATTCACATGCATTGTGTTTGATGCACATACATTATGAATTTGTATGCAATCTTTTGGTTTTACTATGCTTCATTTATATACTGTGCTTTATACAATCATTCAAATCCATTGTATTTTAAGCAATTAATTACTATTGATCTATGCTTATTATCATACCATCTTTGCTAGTTTCTGCTAAATCTTTTCTATTCCTTCATCCCTCCAGGTGCTCACTAACCTCTGCATTCCTAATAATTTCCTCCTTCATCTTTTTAGCAAAATTCTAAATATCCATTCTAATTTAATATAGCTATTATTAATTATTTTTTCTAATTTGTTTCTTAATCTATTGTTATTTTCTTTCCTAATTTAATAATCTATTATGTGAAGTTTTTTTAAATGAATGATCTTAGAAAATAATAATAATATCTATCAGCAATTTGCATTATGCAGATAACACAACCCTGCTCGCTGAAACTGAGGAGGACCTCATGCATTTACTGTAGAGGGTCAAGGACTGCAGCCTTCAGTATGGATTGAGGCTCAACGTCAAGAAGACAAAGATTCTCACCACTGGACCAATCGGTAGCATCAGGATGGATGGCAAAGAGATTCAGATTGTTCACAGCTTCAGTGTGCTTGGCTCCATGGTCAACACTCTAGGCACCAGCACCCAGGAAATAAAAACACACATTGCGATGGGAAAGTCTGCTTCTAGGGACCTCTCTAAAGTACTCAAGAGCAACGCTGTCTCTCTGGAGACTAAGGTGCACCTGATACAGGCCATGGTTTTTGCAATTACTTGTTATGCATCAGAGAGTTGGACAATGACTAGGGAGGATAGAAGAATTGACGCCTTTGAGCTGTGGTGCTGAAGAAGAGTATTGGATGTACCATGGACTGCCAAGAAAACAAACAGATTCATCCTAGAGAGGGTTAAACCAGGCTACTCCTTGGAGGCAAGGATTCTGGGGCTTCGTCTGACATTCTTTGGACATGTTGCAAGGAAAGACAGGTTTTTGGAGAGGGACATCATGCTGGGTAGAGTAGAGGGACAGCGCAGAAGGGGAAGACCCTCTATGAGGTGGATTGATTCAGTGACTGGGGTAATTGGGATGGGTGTGTCAGAGGCAATGCAATTGGCACAGGATAGAGCACGGTTTAGGGTCGTTGTACATAGGGTCGCTATGCGTCACAAACGACTAGATGGCACATAACAACATCTTAGAAATTCATTAAAAATATAAGTACAATCTATTCTATTTCATTAGTAATATTTAATCTGTAATATAATAAAGTTATTTTATAGTGATACTTATTAAATCTTAACTTTTTTCTTCAAACAAAATTATCTACTTATATTTTGCTACAGTTAAGAAAAAGGAATTCTAAACATGTTACATATAAAATTATATGGAATTGTGTATCTTAATGTTAATTTAGATAGAATGTGTGATAATATTTGATGTTATTGAAGTTTATGTTTATACAAAAAAACATATCAAGGGAAAGTTTCCTGCCCAAAGGGTACGTTTTTGTGAAAGTAGATTCTCAGTTGTGCTTTGCATACAGCATCTTGTTTTGCAAGCACTCTTGAGATCAGCTTGGATTAATCACTCTTGGATTAGAACTTGAAACAGAAGTGTTCAAAACTTGAATAAAAAGTCTACTTATAATGAATAGTAAGTCCCAAGAGAAGGACTTACATGAGAGCTATAAACTACTAATAAAAGACTGGAGAAATTAGTATTAAAATACTAGGCCAGGACCTATTTGTTTCATATATTAAGTTTTTCCCCCTAAGGGTAAATTGTAAGACAAATATGAATTGAATGAAACTTCAGTAACTGCTATTGAAAAGGATCTTGAAGAATTAATAGATCCTTATCACTCCTATTCTGTTGTTGGTTGTACATCATCAAGTCAGAACCAACCCATACCTGAACCTTCAATGGGTTTTCAGAGGCAATATTACATGGGAGGAGATTGTCCATCAGTCCTATAGCTACCATGTATTTCTTATTTTCTCTCCCCTGTTCCACCTATAACATTCTTACTCTTTATTTTCATCTCGAGTATCCTCTCGATATACAGAGTGTTGAAATTATAAAATTGTATCACCAATATCACATACAAGCAAAATCTTGCTGAAGATTATCCAAAAGCAACTGGAACGGTTCATTGACAGAGCAGTACCAGAAATACAAGTTGGGTTTAGAAACGGCCATGGCACTAAGGATATCATTGTCAATGTCACATGGATCTTGTGCGAAAGCAGAGAGTTCCAGAGCAATGTATCTATCTGTGTTTCATTGACTATGCAATGACATTTGTGTGGATCACAAAAAATTGTGGCTAACATTCAGAAAAATTGGAAGCCACAAATAGCTGATTGTGTTCATGTGAAACCTATACTTGGACCACGAGGCAATTATCAGAATAGAGCAGGGAAATCCTGCATGATACAAAATCAGAAATGGAGTGTGTTAGGGATATGTTCTGATTCTATATCTTTACAATCTGTATGCAGAACAAACTATTTGAGAGGCTGGGCTTATGAGTAATAATGTGACATTAGAATTGGAGGAAGATTCATCAACAACCTACATTATGCAGATGACACAACCTTACTTGCTGAAACGAGGAAAGCATGAAGCATCTGTTGCAGAGGGTCAAGGACTCTAGTTTGCAACATGAATTGAACATAAAGATCAAGAAAACAGATCTTTTCACCACTGGTCTAATTGACAGCACCATGACAGATGGAGAAGGGATTTGAGATTGTTAATAGCTTCAGCTTGCTAGGTTCCACAATCAATACCCTTGACACCACCATTCAGGAAATCAAAAGACTAATTGCATTAGGAAAATCCTCTGTCAGGGATCTCTCTAGATTGCTGAAGAGCAAGGATGTCAGTGTAGAGACATGATCTCTGGCCATGATCTTCTCAATTACTTGCTATGCATCAGATAGCTGAACAATGACAAAGAATGACAGAAGTATCAATGCCCTTGAGTTGTGTACAAGAGAAGGGTTTTTAACAAGTCATGGACTATGCCAAGAGAACTAACAAGTCTTTCCTTGAGAGGATGAAACCTAACTGCTCCTTGAAGGCAAGAATTTTGAGACTCCATCTCATGTATTTTGAGCACATGGCCATGAGAGTCTGGTCCTTGGAGAAGGACATCAAGCTTGGAAGGGTGGAGGGACAGTACAAGAGAGGAAGACCCTGGATGGAAATGCTTCAAAAACTTAAATAATTACTTTCCAAGGATCATTTCTTTTGCCACTATATAATACGGTGTTTTCTTTCTTGAAGCATATCATAGACATTATTATGCTTACAAATTTTTCTTCCACTGAACATTTGAACTTCAGGAGATTTACTGGGAATATGAATCTCTTCTTGTCAGTTAGCCAAGAAAATGTCTTCCATATTTGTTGGTAGAGACTGATATGCATGTTCATGGTTGCTTCTATTTCTTGATACAGCATCTCAGTTGGTATATTAATATCCCATCAATGTCAGGGATTAGTTTCGTTTGGTTGTTAGTTTAATGCCTTCAATGTAGCTTAGATTTCTTTTTCAGTACTATTGTTTATCATATGCTACTTCCTGAAATGGTTCAGTGTTGATAAATTATTATTTTTTTGTACAGTGCCTTTGTGTTTTCCTTCTACTTTCTTTTAATACTTCCTTCATGATTGATATTTTTCCCATTGCTCTTGTTGTTGTTGTTAAGTGTCATGAAATTGGCTGCAACTCATAATTGCCCTGTGTACAACAGCTTGAAGCCTACCCTAATATAAGCCAATATCTTTATGTTTAACAGACACAATCCTAATTATAATGAATAAGTCAATCCATCTCATCCTGGGTCTTCCTTTCTTGTGCTGTCACTCTACTCTTTCAATAATGATGTCTTCTTCGAGGACTGGTCCCTCACGTAACCAAAATATGTGAGATGGAGCTTTAAAATCCTTGCCTTCAAGGAGCAGCTTGGATTCGTCCTCTCCAGGACTGACTTATTTTTTCTCTTGGAAGTTCATGGTATGTTTAACACTAATCTCCAGAATCACAACTCAAAGGCATTGGTTGTTCTATCGTCTTTAGTCATTGTCTAGCTCTCTGACACATAGTATTTGTGAAGACCATGGACTGTATCAAGTAAACCTTAGTGTCCAGTCTGACATTGTTGCTCTTCAGTACTCAAAGAGGTCACTGACAGCTGACTTCCCAAAGCAATTTGTCTTTTGATTTCCTGACTGCTGAAACCAAGATAATTTATTGGTTGTGGAACCAATATGAACAACAGTTTTGCCATGTGTTGTTGTTGTTAAGTGCCGTTGAGTTGCAGGCGACTCATAGCAACCCTATGAAGGAGAGTCCTCGACACTTGGGTGCCTTTCATCCTCTCTCCAGGTTCATAGGGTTTCCTTGAGGCAAGCTATTACGGAAGTGGATGCCACTCCTCCTACCAAGCTTATTTTAATCGGGGAGCTCCACCCCACTCTCTGTCCACATGGGTATCCAACCATTACCTCATTTGACACATCAGTGTCACAAATTTTGCTCATAGAAACCTTAAACATTGAAATTTTAGACTTACATTTGTTATTTGATTTTAAGAAATGCTAATCATGCTCTTCAGTTTGTTTTGTTTTGTTTTCTAACTCCATCTCCTTGTACATGTCATTAAAATAATTTTCTTTGTCTTTTTTGAGTTACCCTTTGGAATACTGTTCAGCTCTATTACTTCAACATTATTTCCCCTTGTTTTGGTGTCTTTTTGTTTCAATTAAAGTTTCAGAGTCTCTTTTATCTTGTATTTTGGTCTTTTCTTTCTCTCTGACATTGTAATGATATTCTTTGTTAGTGGATGCTATGTTTAATAACATCTTACAAATCATCTGGTCTTCTATTTTTAGCATTCAGTACATCAAACCTATTCAAAACATGATTTTTTAAATTCCATTCAGATACATTCAGGATCACATTTTAGTTCTCATGGAATTGTTTTCATTTTTTTCAAACTTAAATTTGAACTTGTGTATGAGTAGTTGATTGTTCCACTGTCAGCCCCTGGCCTAATTTTGACTGCTGGTATTTCATTTCTCCAAGATACTTATTTTTAAAAAAGAAATCATTGTCATGAAGATATCTCTCCTGAATTTAGATGCAATTTCAAGACTATAATTAAACCTTTGGTTAATTATCAAATACTAATGATAAAGTAAAGCAGTGAGATGATATTGAGGATATCATATATGAAGAAAATAGAAGTTTATTTAAAAGCTGTAATCAGAAAAAGATTGAAATGACTGTCAGTAAAGGCTCCAAAACATGTTCTTAAGCACAAACTATTATATGTTAGCAATTAATCATAATGATTTTATTATCGCTATTAGCCTCCAGTATTTTTGAGTGTTTCTTGAGATAGTAATTAAAAATAAGTAATGTCTCCCACATATGTGCTCTTCTTCAGTTTGCATTCATGAATCAATCAGAGACTCAAAACTCTCTTCTATTTTAGGATTTATTAGTCAAACTCCTGAAAACTTTCCTAAAGACATATGAAAATGACTTAAGATTGTAAACAATGCACTCTGCAATCCTAATTCTGTACTCTTATGATAAACATAATGCCCTAAAATATAATACTTTTAAACTATTCTCTCCCCCATAGACTTCAATGCTGTAAACACATTTCATCCAGTTTTGGGGTTAGGGGTGTGGTTGGGGGATGTGTGTGGGGGATTGCGTACCAATGAGGGAGTTTTTCTTTTGCTTTTCAAGGAGAGGAGCAAATGGGGGGGGGGGGGGGGGGGGGCAGGGAGAAGGGTGCAACAATGAATGAATGGAATTACAAAATCTCTGTAGATGTTCATTGAAATGAAAAATAAATAAATAAAAAACAAAAAAAGATCATAAACATTGGAAGATTATTTGGAAAAAATTCTCATTTTCCAGCTATTCAATTGCAGTTGAAGTTCAAATACATGAGCATCCCAACAAGCATTATATGGAAAAGAGAGGAAACATCCCAACTGATCTAAGTACAGAACCTGTGAATTATAATTCAGTAAATGTATGTTGTTTCACTTTCAAGAGTTTTGGAGTAGTTTACTTGGCATATATAGCCATGGTGAAATTGGTGATGAAGATTAAAAGTAAAAAAAATCCAAAGCATATGGCGTAGGTTTTGCAACAGGATGAAAGATGAGAACTGGAAAGATACAAGGATATAGTTTATAAGGGCCAGGAAAAATGTCAAATAAAGGGTGTTAGAGAAGTTATGAAGAAATTGCTCTTTGAGACTGGCAAATGACAAATTTGGATAGTTCAGAATAAAATTCTAAAACATAGTGACTGCACTAATTGGAAAAATATAAAGTACAGCTGAGAGGTATATGGTCTCCATTTCCAGAGAGAAATGAAAAGTTTCAATTAACTTTTGTTAGCTCTATCTTTTTAAAAGGTATAGAAAAAAAACAGGAGCTAAGAAAAAGATTATTCACTTTACTGACATAATTTAGGGGACATCCTGATAGTTTAGGAGTCATTGTTCATTAAAAAAAAAAGTGTTTCATATTCCTAGTTCTTTTTGCCAAAAAGTTATTTTCAAAATGAGAAAATTCTTCACAACAAGAATCAAATTATTATTATCATAAAAGTCTCTTAAAAGTACCGAACAATTTAGGAGGTAGAGAAGAGATCCTATTAACTATCTTTAAAAAAGCCTGTAAGAATCTTAAAGAAAATCTGACATTTTCAAAATAGAGGTTTTGTCAGAAAAAAATATATAGTTATGGCATTTGGTACATAGAGTGAACCCCCAAACAATCCACATGAATTTACAAATTTAAAGATAGCTAAATTTCCAAAATAATGCTAACCCCAACCATAAGAAGTAGAAATAAAAATTAAGGAGATGTTGAGCTTCAGATTTTCTTTGGAAAGAAAATCTTAGAAATCTTAGAAAGTTTCTCTAGTACAGACTTGTGACATTTATTGAGCAAAATGAAGTGAATATCAGGCTTTTGAGTGGGACAGATGACACACTCTGCTTGCTGAAACTGAGGAGGACCTGAAGCACTTGCTACAAAAGGTCAAGAACTGCAAACCTTCAGTATGTATTGAAGCTCATTATCAAGAAAACAAAGATTCTCACCACTGAGCCAATTGGCAGCATCAGGATGGATAATGAAGAAACTGAGATTGTTCACAGCTTTAGTCTGCTTGGCTCCACCACCAACACTCTTGGCACCAGCAGTCAGGAAATTAAAAGAGTAATTGTTTTGGGAAAGTCTAATGCCAGAGACCTCTCCAAAGTACTGAAGAACAATGATATCAGTCAGGAGACTAAGTTATGCCTGATGCAGGCCATGGTCTTTGAAATCACTTGCTATACATCAGGAAGCTGAGCAATGACTAGGAGTGATAGGAGAATTGATGCCTTTGAGCTGTGATCTTGTAGAAAAATATTGAGTATACCATGTAACGCTAAGGGAACAAACAGGTTTGTCCTGGAGAGAATTAAACCAGGCAGCTCCTTGGAGGCAAGGATTCTGAAGCTTCATCTGACATACTTTGGACATGTTGTAAAGAGAGACCAGTTCTTGGAGAGGGACATCATGCTTAGGAGGGTAGAGAGACAATAAAGGAGAGTAAGACCCTAGATAGTAAGATAGATTGATTCAGTGACTGGGGTATGGTGGTTGGTGTGTCAGAGACAATGAGATTGGCACAGGATAGAGCAGGGTTTAGGGTTGTTATATATTGGATTACTATGAGTCTCTGGCGACTTGACAGCACATAAGAATAACAAAATTGATAGATAGATAGATAGATAGATAGATAGATAGATAGATAGTTTGTGGAGAACCAGTTATGAGTTGGTTCCAACTAGAAAACAATGAGGAAAACGAAATAGATAAATACGAACCTTAATGTTTTATAAAGAAATCATTACAGTTGACCATAGGTAGATGCGCTGATTTCTGGATTCTCAATTCTATTCCATTGATCTATGGGTCTCTCATTGTACCAGTACCATGTTGTCTTAACCACCATGGCAGTGTAGTAGAATTTGAAATCAGGGTGAGAGATGCCTCCTACATTTTTTTCTATTTTTAAGGAGTGCTTTGCTTATTTGGGACTTCTTTCCATTCCATATAAAACCAGAGATTAGCTTTTACATCTCCTTGATGAATGGGATTTGTATTTGTATTGGGATTGCATTGAACGTATAAATTGCCTTTGGTAGTATTGCCATTTTC
>NW_006399768.1:976404-978402 GCF_000299155.1 Elephantulus edwardii | reverse complement strand
CACAAAACAACAACAACTCCCATTAAGTGGTCTTAATTATGAAGCTCTCCTTTGCCTCAGAATTTTTTATTTTATTCCTTTTGATTTTGTTTTTAATAATATTTTTTACAAGAGTCATGGTGGCAATGGTCTGTACATTTTTTTCCAGATTTCTCTACTTTGTTGTGTTAATTTGGCCCTTTCTCCTATTTTTACATATTTGACCTCCATGGTCATGCTTTTCAATTAGAATTTTCTGATTAATTCTTCATGATTTAGAGTATCTTTATCTTGAAATACTCTGATTCAGTTAACCTAGAGTAACCTCAATTTTGTACACAATGTAAGTAATGTTTTCTTGTAGGCATTCCTAGATAATCCATTTCTGGTAGCCTTAGAGGACTTTTAAAAGGAGATTTAGGTATAACATTGTAAGAGCAGAAAGCTAATTAAAAGTTCAATTTAGAAACATAATTACTGTATCCTACAACAATAAAGAGGTCAAATAGATCTCTCACGCATTTTGGTCAGCAATACTTTTGCATTAGAAAAGATTAATAGAAGTTAATGTAATTAATCTAGAAAGGTGAAATTTATTTGTTAACCCTCTTATTGTCATCAGTGTTGTTGTTAGAACTAAAACTAATTTTAACATAAAATTGGTCTTAAAAGTAGTAGTTCTGTGAGGCACGATTTCTTAGACTTTTCCTTAATGGGGCTGTGTATATATTAAACTAGAAAAGTACCCATAGATGTTTCTTATATTAAATTCAGAGAATGATAGGTAAAATTTTATATGTTTCTTATAGTCAGTGGTCTGATTGTATAGATATCATAAGATGTATTTTCAAATAGTGGAACATCTTATCTCTATTAATCTTTTGTGTAGGTGTCAGTTTTTAAAGAAATCTTTACTATATCTGAAATAATGCAGGTATTATTTATTTTGCTTGTTTTCTAGGACCACCCTACTCCAGTAAAAACAGTGAATTCAGTGGATTTCAAATATGCTACTTGATAACTTTCTCCATATTTCCATTCGAAACCTGGTAAATATTCAGTTGCAATATATTTCTGCTAAGTAGTTAGCAATTTTTATACTATTGTACAAACATAATAAAGAATGACATCCTTTCAAATATCCACTATTTAAAAGTAATTTCCTCTAGGCAGGATACTAATATGGATTGGCCATATCTCCTCATGTGATTTTGATATTCATTTGTCTGTGGAATTAATTTTGTTTTTTCTATCATCTATTGTTGTTTTTGTTATGTCATGTTGTTGTTATGTTTACTGTGACTCACAGTGACCCCTATGAACAGTGGATCAGAAACTTGACCTATCCTGTGCCATCCTTACCTTTTCTAATACACTTGTGCTCATTTCTACCTCCACATCAATACATCTTGTTGTTCATCTTCCACTCTTACTCTTACCCTCCACTTTTTCCAAACATGATGCCCTTCTCCAAGAACTGGTTCCTCTGAGCTACATGCCCAAAGGATGCAGAAAACTGTTGATGACATTAAGTACCTGTATCAACAGAAACTCTTGGTAAACTAGTCTTACAAAATAAGGTTGAAAATTAACTAATCGGGCATACTTCTCAATGGTTTCTAATCCCTGTTACAAAGGTTTACAGACTAATTATAAAGAATGTGTGATATACTCTGTTTTCAGAAAATTGTTTTCATCTTGCTCTCATCACAATTTTATTTGAAAGTGTTTTAACTGAAGAAAACTCTTATTTTATTAAATGTGTTTCATTTTTAACAAAGGCAATTCAACCTACCGAAAACTAATAACTAAGATATAAGTCTTAGAAGATCAACTACAAATTTTATTATATTTTCCCATTACTTTTCATTAGCTTGGTTTATTGCTATTTTGTTTGAGCAAATAATGTTAAAATATTATATAACTCATGAGTGATACAAAAATACTTTTCACAATAGATTTATTATGATAGTTTTAATTTTCTGTCTGCTACTATAAGCATTGTAAATTTTAGTGCAA
>NW_006399768.1:973260-976304 GCF_000299155.1 Elephantulus edwardii | reverse complement strand
CTCATGAGTGATACAAAAATACTTTTCACAATAGATTTATTATGATAGTTTTAATTTTCTGTCTGCTACTATAAGCATTGTAAATTTTAGTGCAATAATGTCTGATATTGTGACAGAACACAAGACCTTCAGTTTTTAAAGCATTCATAATAAAACAAGGGAAAAGTGTTACTTCAAATTAGATTCTACCTTAATTTGTTTTCATGATGTTACTGTGTAATCCTTATCGAAGGCTATAGTTTGCCCCTCTCTAGATGCATTGCAAGCAAATTGAAAAGACCATTGTCTGGATCAGAAACACCTTTGTCTCTATACTAATATTGTTACTATTTATCTACCTAGAGAAGTTCCTGACAGTAGACTTTCCTAAAACAACTCATCGTTTGATTTTCTGATGTTCTAAGTGATGCCAAGAGTGTTGATTATGGATCTAAGCAAAATGAAATTGATAACAACCTCAATCTTTTCTCCATCAGGCATGATCCTGTCAACTGGCCCAGTGGTGAGTATCTTTGATTTCCTTTATTTCAAGATGCAAGCCATATCGAAGACTGCAGTCCTTCACCTTCTGCAACAAATGCTTCACGTCCTTCTCAGTTTTAGCATGCAATGTTGTGTCATCTGCATAATTGTTGATGAGTTTTCCTCCCATCCTTATACTACATTGTTTTTCATAAAGTCTATCTTCTCAAATGATCTGTTCTGAATATGGATTGAAATGATATGGAGAAAGAATACATTCCTGACCACTCTTTTCTTGATTTTGAACCATGTGGTATTTCCTTTCTCTGTTCATATGATAGCTTGTTTCCTGGTCTAGATATAGATTTCACATGAGTGCAATTAGGTGTCCTAGAATACCAATTCTTCTCAGGTGTTAGCTACATTTTATTGGGATCCACACAGTCAAATGCATTTCTAAGACAATAAAACACAAAGAGACATCTTTCTGGTACTCTGTGCTTCCTGCCAATATTTGACATTGGTAATGATACCCCTTGTACCACAGCCTCTTGTAAACTCAGAAAATATTTTTGTCATTTCTCTGTTCTAGTCATTTTTGGATAATCTTCAGCAAGATTTTGCTTGCGTGTGATACTGTTTGATGATTTCCACAATCTGTTTGACCACTATTTTTTTCTGTAAATTGGAATAAATACAAGTATGGTAAACTAGCAGATAAATTCTATACCTAGAAGAACAAATCATAAAACAAGCAAGTATACAAATATCATAAAATAAACATATATGATGTAAGAACAGGATACATCTGGCTAGGGATGATGTATCTATCCACCCCAGCAGAAGACTGGAATTGGAGTGCCCAGTCGAGCCAGATTTTCTGTTCATTCAAGTAGTGACTGATGCTCCAAAGTGAAAGCTGGTAATAGGTGGTATGTATTCTGGTCTATTATGTTTCAAGTATATGCCAAAGGTGGATCAAGGGGTGGGGAGATCAGCCTGGGGAAGAGTTTCTACTAGATTCAGAAGGGTCTAGACTAGTTTTTCTGACTAGAAATGGTATCTTTGCTAAATCAGAATATGGGTTTGGGCAGGGTGCCCACTCAGAGTTGCATAGGGTAAATGAGAGTAACTATTGATGTTACACGTCCATGTGTGGCCGTATGGGACTATGGAGTACATCTTGTCGCAGTGCTCATTAATAGTGTAGGACCTGTGTCAGATAGAAAATCTCTAATACTTCAGGGGCTAAGCCCGGGCCAGGTATGGCCTATCTATAACCCCATGAGCCTCAGATAAAAAACAGTGTAGGAATGCCCAAAGGTAAAGCTTCACCTTGAGGGGAGGGAGGGACACTACCAACCATCTTGTGATTAGTGGAGGTGGGAGGTCACAGGAGGACTAAGAGGAAAACTGGACTTTTTAGCTGTGTGAATACCAGATGGATAGCTCTTTAAAACACTGTTTATGGTATTTTGTTCTGTTATTCTTATTCAATGTTTTAATTCAGCTTCACAAACTTTGTAACTTCTGTGGATACCAGTGATGATGCTCCAGCTGTCTTGGGTTCCTTCACTACATTGTTGTTGTTGTTGTTATGTGCCATCGAGTCATTTGCGACTCATAGTGACCCTATGTACAACAGCCCTAAACCCTACTCTATCCTGTACCAATTGCATTGCTTCAGACACACCCATCCCGATTACCCCAGTCACTGAATCAATCCACCTCATAGAGGGTCTTCCCCTTCTGCGCTGTCCCTCTATTCTACCAAACATGATGTTCCTCTCCAAGGACCTCTGACTCCTTACAACATGTCCAAAGTATGTCAGACGAAGCCCCAGAATCCTTGGCTCCAAGGAGCAGCCTGGTTTAACCCTCTCTAGGTTGGATCTGTTTGTTTTCTTGGCAGTCCATGGAACATTCAGTACTCTTCTCCAGCACCACAGCTCAAAGGTGTCAATTCTCCTTCTATCCTCCCTAGTCATTGTCCAACTCTCTGATGCATACCAAGTGATTGCAAAAACCATGGCCTGTATCAGGCATACCTCAGTCTCCAGAGAGACACCGTTGCTCTTGAGTACTTTAGAGAGGTCCCTAACCACAGACTTTCCCATTGCAATACGTTTTTTTTTTCTTAATTTCCTGGCTGCTGGTGCCAAGAGTGTTGACCATGGAGCCGAGCAAACTGAAGCTGTGAAAAATTTCAATCTCTTTACCATCCATCCTGATGCTACTGATTGGTCCAGTGATGAGAATCTTTGTCTTCTTGACATTGAGCCTCAGTCCATACTGAAGGCTACAGTCCTTGACCCTCTGCAGTAAGGGCATGAGGTCCTCCTCAGTTTCAGCGAGCAGGGTTGTGTCATCTGCATAACGCAGATTATTGATAGATCTTCCGCCAATCCTGATGCCACACTTCTCCTCATAGAGACCAGCCTCTCGGATAACCTGCTCTGCATACAGGTGGAAAAGGTATGGAGATAGGACACATCCCTGGCGTACACCCCTCTCAATTTTCAACCATGCAGTGTTGCCCTTCTCTGTTCTGATGACTGCCTCTTGGTCCAAGTATAGGTTTC
>NW_006399768.1:956929-958899 GCF_000299155.1 Elephantulus edwardii | reverse complement strand
AGTGACCCCAAATAAAATTGTCTGACAGCATAACTGGAACAATCGAATCAGGAGTGTCAGATACAGTGAGACTGGCTCAGGATAGGGCAGGTTTCAGAGCTGTTGTACATGATGTGGCTATGCTTTGTAGGCAACTCAACTGCACATAACAACATGAACAACAGATTGAATGGGTACAGAGAGAGGATAAAATCTTGACTTATCTGGATTATAAATCATAATGTGTTCACTAGACAACTGCTTCTTGATACATACATGTTTTCACATGAGCACTATTAAGTCATCTGAAATACCTGTCCTCAATGTTATTAATAATGTTGTTATTAAGATCTACACAATCAAACACCTTTAGCTAGTCAACGTTGTTATTTTTCACCGAGTCAACTACAACTCGTAACAACCCTGTTATGTACAACAACTCTGAACCTTGTTCTCTCTTAAGCCCATTTAAACATCTCAGTCATCCTACAACCATTACACCAGTCACTGAATCAATCCATCTTATCCATGGTCTTTCTCTCTTGTACTATTTCTCCACCCTTCTAAGAATGATGTCCCTCTCCAAGGACTGGTGTCTTCTGGCAACATGCTCAAAGTATGTCAGACAACACTTCAAAATCCTTGCTTCCAAAGAGCAGTCTGGTTTCACCCTCTCCAGGAAGGACCTGTTTATTTTCTTAGCCATCCATGGTATTTTCAAGACTCTTCTCGTACCACATCCCAAAGGTCTTGATTATTCTTCTATCATCCTTAGTCATTGCCCAGCCCTCTGATGCACAGAAAGTAATTGCAAAGACCATAACCTGAATCAAGTATACCTTAGTCTATAGACTGCTATCATTGTCCTTTAGAACTCTGGAGAGGCCTTTGACAGCATACTTTTCCCAAAGCAATCTGTCTTTTGAACTCCTGATTGTTGAGCTAAGCAAGCTGAAGCTGTTAACAATGCTGTCAATTGGCCCAATGAAGTAATTCTTTGTTTGTTTGGTTTCTTTTAATTTTTATTTATTTATTTATTTAAATTATTTTGTTCTTCAATCCGTATTGAAGGCTGCCGTCTTTGACTTTCTGCAGAAAAAGGGTCAGGTCCTCATCATGATCAGCAAATAAGATTGTATCATCTGCATAACACATGCTGCTGACAAGTCTTTCTGCAATCCTGATGCCACATTACTCTTCACAGAGCTCAGCCTCCTGGGTAATCTGTTCCACATATAGATTAAATACACAAGTATTCTAGAAAGTATACTCTGCTCTCAGCCAAAATTAATCTGACAGCACCAATGGTGATATTTCTGTTCCAAAGTCTCTTTTTTATTTCATCTTGAATTTCTGACAGTTCTCTGTTGATGTAAATGGTCCAGGTACTTTACAAAAATCTTCCACAATATTTTACTTCCATATAATATTGATGATATTATTTAATAACTTTCATACTCTGTTGGATCATCTTTGTTTTTTAATTGGAATAAATGTGAATCTTTTATAGCCAGTTAACTGTCTTTTGAATCTCTTGGCATAGACCATGGTTTGTACTATATCTAGATATTGAAAGTTAGTAATTGGGAGGAGGCAGTGGACAGGGAGAAAAGTGCAACAATGAATGAATGGAAACCCTAAGTCTCTGTAAACTTTCATTAAAATTAATTAAAAAATGAAGGAAAAAAGAACGCTAGTAATTACTTTCGATCAATTCCTAAGACCTTATTTTTTTTTTTGCAAATGTGTTCAGTGCAGATTGAATGTCTTCTTTTATTAGCATCGGTCTTATACTTCTCTGTCAGATTATTATATGTAACTTCCATATCAGTAAAGTAACAATATCATTTAATGTCATGTAATTTGTTTCCATTCCAAAGTAAAGTGACCTGACAGAGTGTGGAAAATATCAAACAATATCATTGATATCACATACAAGCATGATTTTGTAAGTAATGCCAGATGAATCTTGGCTGAAAACAGAGAATACC
>NW_006399768.1:954401-955664 GCF_000299155.1 Elephantulus edwardii | reverse complement strand
AAACAAAGATTCTCAGCACTGCGACAATTAGCAGCATCATGATAGATGGTGAAGAGACTGAGACTGTTAACAGCTTCAGTTTGCTTGGCTCTATAATTAACACTCTTGGCACCAGTAGCCAGGAAATTAAAAGATTAATTGCAATAGGAACGTTTCCTATCGGAGACATCTCCAAAGTACTGAAGAGCAACAATGTCATTCTTGAGACTAAAGTGTACCTGATACAGGCCATAAGCTTTGCAATTACTTGCTAGGCACAGGAAAGCTAGACATTGACTAAGGATGATAGAAGGAGAATTGATGCCTTTGAGCTGTGGTGCTTGAGAAAAGTACTGAATATACCATGGACTGCTAAGAGAACAAACAAGTTCATCCCGGTGAGGGTGAAGACAGGCTGCTTCTTGGTGGCAAGGATTCTGAAGCTTCATGTGACATACTTTGGACATGTTTCAAGGAAGGACCAATCCTTGGAGAGGGACGTCATGCCTGGGAAAGTGGAGGGACAGCACAGGAGAGGAAGACCCTCAATGAGATGGATTGATTCAGTGACTGGAGTAATGGGGGTAGGTGTTTTGGTGATGGTGAGATTGGCACAGGATAGGGCAGGGTTTGTGGCTGTTGTACATAGGATCGCTATGAGTTGCAGACGACTCGACGGTACATAACAACAGCAACAAGATCTTAAAGGTCAGGGTTGTATCAAATATATAATGTTATATTGCACCCCTGCACTTCCTGTTTTATATGGGAAAGAAATATGGAAACCTGTCTCTTCCAGGATTTATATCCTAGTATGTTTATGGGTCAAATAACGTGTATAGATGATATAAATAAAAAGGCAAATAATAATAAAAGAAGATAGTAGAAATTAAAAGGTAAAATTTACTGACATCAGAGAATTGCCCTATTCCTATTGTTCTACTGAGAAATCTTAGCTGCTGTATTATTTCTTCAAAAGACATCAATTTCCCACTAAGGTACATACTCTACCTTATGTTCGTTAGGAGCTAATATGTCCATTTGTGTGGCATATCTGTTTATCCAGCCAGAGGGAGAGATTTTTATATATAAGAGTATCTTTTAGAAAATTTTTCTCACTAAAGGACTACTTAAATAAGCAAAGAGTCTATTGTAAATCTGCAATTCTGAAAAATTATGAGTTACACAATTTTCTAATATTTTTTAAAAATTCATGGTTTTTCATAACTGAAATCCTTCCCTGAGGAATGTCTAAATTCTTACAAGCAGTACTCATCTGTTATC
>NW_006399768.1:947465-950388 GCF_000299155.1 Elephantulus edwardii | reverse complement strand
TATATGTGGAACAGATCATTTGGGAGGTAGGGCTTTATGAGGAGGAGTGTGGCATCAAGATTGGAGGAAGACTCATCAATAACCTATGATATGCAGATGAGATAGCCTTGCTGCCTGAAACTGAAGAAGACCTGAAGTGCTTGCTGCAGAAGGTCAAGGACTATAGTCTTCAATATGGATTGAAGCTCAACATCAAGAAGGCAAAGATTCTCACCACTGGGCCAATTGACAGCACCATAATGGATGAAGAAAAGATTGATGTTGTTAACGATACAGCTTGCTCGATCCACAATCAACACATTGCATTGGAAGATTTGCTGTCAGGAACCTCTCCCAAATGCAAAAGAGCAATGGTGTTAGTTTAGAGATTAAGGTACACCTGATCTAGGCCATGATCTTCGCAATTACTTGGTATGCTTCAGAAAGTTGGACAATGACTAAGAACGACAGAAGAATAGATTTCTTCAAGTTGTGGTGCTGAAGAAGAGTCTTGAACATACTATGGACTGCCAAGAAAACAAATAGGAGAGAGTGAAACCAAGTCTCTCCTTGGGGCTTGAATTTTGAAGGTCTGTCTCACATACTTTGGGCATGTTGCCAGAAAATATTGGTCCTTGGAGAAGGACATCATGCTAGGAAGGGTGGAGGGAGAGTGTAGGGGAGGTAAACCTCAGATGAGATGATACAGTATCTGGGTAATGGGGGTTGGTATGTTGGAATTAAAGAGACTGGCTCAGGACAGGGAAGGGTTCAGAGCTGCTATTCACTGAGTGGCTATAAGTCGCAGGCAGCTCAAGGGCACATAACAACAACATATTATATTAGTTGTTGTTATTTAAGCCTCTTGTTTGTAGTCAACAAGACCTCTGTGAGGGCGTTTGTACTTAAAAGTCAGTTGTTATATTTTTGGAGGAACATTCTTCTAATTGTTACAGTACTCTTCTGTCAACATGCTGTACTGAGGTAATCTGCAGTACTGTGATGCTGAATCTTGTACCATTGGAGTGTCAAATGTCTTAACTGTTACCCATGTGAGAAAGTGGTGTAGCTCACAGTTTAAGACAGGTTTGAAAGCAGGAGCGTCATCCACTTCCTAAACAACATGCCTCTGGAAACTCTATGAATTTTGAGAAATGATAGTTATGGAAAGGTTTCTTCAAGAGTTTTGTCCATACTGTCACTATGGGTCGTGCTCAATTCAATGACAATAAAAAACAACAACATGAGTTATAATAAATTACCTTCTCGTTTAATTTAGAATCCAAAATAATAAAGTATCTACTTGATATTGCTGTTATGTACTGTTGAGTTGCCAGTGATTCATAGCAACCCTATGTATAGCAGCTCTGAACTCTGCCCTGTCCTGAGCCATCTCACTAATTCTAACACACCAACTCCCACTGGACAAGTAACTGTATCAATCCACCTCATTCGGCATCTTCCTCTCAAGCACTGTCCCTCCACCCTTGCAAACATGATGTCCCTCTCCAAGAAGAAGTGTCTCCTGGCCATGTGCCCAATGAATATGAGATGGAACTTCAAATTCTTAGCCTCCAACACTAAAATTGGTTTCACTCTTTCCAAGACTGACCTTTTTGATTTCTGGCAGTCCATGGTATGTTCAAGACTCTTCTCTAGCGCCACAATTCAAAGACATTGATTCTTCTTTGTCACCATTATTTATTGCCAAGCTCTCCACTGTCAAGTAATAATTGCAAAGACTATGGCCTGGTTTAGGAGCACCTTGGTCTCTAGACTGACATTGCTACTTTTCAGTACTCTTTTGAAGTCTCTGAGAGCAGATTTTCCCAATGTAATTTGTCTTTTGATTTCCTGACAGCTGGTGTCAAGAGTGTTGATTGTGGAGCTAAGCAAGCTGAAGCTATTAACAATCTCAATCTCTTCTCCATCTAACATGGTGGCAAGAATCTTTGTGGTAAAAATCTTTGTCTTCTTTATGTTGAGCTTCCATTCATATTGAAGACTACAGTCCTTGACCTTCTACAGCAAGCGCTTCAGGTCCTCCTCAATTTCAGCAAGAAAGATTGTGTAATTTGCATAATGTAGGTTGTTGATGAGTCTTTCTCCAATTCTGATGCCACATTCCTCCTCATTAAGCCCTGCTTTTCCTAAATGATGTGTTCTACATATAGATTGAAAAGGTTTAGGGACAGGATGCATCCCTGATGCGCTCATTTCCTGATTTTGAACCATGCAGTGTTTCCTGGCTCTGTTCTGAGGACTGCTACTTGGTCCAAGTATAGGTTTCACATAGGCACAATCAAGTGCTTAGGGATTCCCATTTTCCTCAAAGTTAGCCACAATTGTATAGTTGTCATTCTGTATATTATTTTTTTCAGATGTATTTATCATCTGAGCAGATAGATCATAAGGGTATTAGTGAACTGCCTGTACCATTGACCTCCATAAAACTTTAAAACTGTTCTGCTAAGGACAACAGGCAAGTTCATAATATTGTATAATAATGTTAAGAAAACTGTCAGGGAGATTCTTACACTTCTATATAAATAGCTCTTTTAAAACCTTCTTTATTAGTGAAGTTTGGAAAAAATATATAATTAGATTACTGTGTTTGTTGCCCTGGAATTCTTAATTCTCAAGGCATTTATAGATTCTCCTACTCATTTAATATCACTCATTTATGAACTGCTTATAATTTGTCCCAAGAATAGCCAAGGCTCTTAGCCTCCTCTTTCTCTAAAGAAATTCTTGCTCTAATAATTATAAACTAACACTATGATAACAAGTAATACCACATACAAATTTACTCATTGTGGTTATTATGTGTCATCAACTTGGAAGTGACCCATAGCTGACTCTCCAGTGGAATTTTAGAGACTGTTAACCACATTGTCCATTATTGTCATGCAGTGCAGCTACTGGATTTAAACTGTGTGACTTC
>NW_006399768.1:915114-945045 GCF_000299155.1 Elephantulus edwardii | reverse complement strand
ACTCCTTCCATCTGCTTTTAATGTTTTTGAATCATTCCATTTTCTGCCTGTGGTATCCTTAAGTGTTGCAACTAATGGCTTAAATATATTCTTTAGTTCTTTCAGCTTAAGAAATGATGAGCAAATTCGGCCTTTTTGATTTTTTATTCCAACTCATTGCACATTTCATTGTAATATTTTGCCTTGTCTTCCCGAGCCACACTTCGAATTCTTCTATTCAGCTCCTTAACTTCTTGATTCCTTTCTTTTGCTTTGACATCTTGACACTTTGGTGCAATTCTCAGTCTCTTCTGACACCTATTTTAGTCTTTTCTTCCTGATCATGTTTATACGAAACCTGTACTTGGACCAAGAAGCAGTCCACAGAACAGATCAAGGAAACATTATATGGTTCAAAATCAAGAAAGGAGTGTGTCAGGGATGCACCTGTACCTGTTAAATCAGTATGCAGAACAGATCATTTGGAAAGCAGGGCTTTATGAGCAAGAGTATGGCCTCAAGATTGGAGGGAGATTCACTAACAACCTATGATATGCAGATGACACAACCTTGCTCGCTGAAACTGAAGAGACCTGAAGCACTTGCTGCAAAAGGTCAAGGACTGTAGTCTTCAATATGGATTTAAGCTCAACATCAAGAAGACAAAGATTCTCACCACTGGACCAATTGGGAGCTCTATATTAGATGGAGAAAAAAGTGAGGTTGTTAGCAATTACATCTCCCTCAGATCCACAATCAACACTCTTAATACCAGGAGTCAGAAAATCAAAAGATGAATTGCACTGGGAAAAACTTCTGTTATGGACGTTTCCAGAGCGCTGAAGAGCAACTATTTTAGTCTAGATACAAAGGTGCACCTAATAAAGGTCATGGTCTTCTCAATTACTTGTTATGCTTCAGAGAGTTGGACCATGACTAAGGATGACAGATGAAGAATAGATGTCTTTGAGTTATTGTGCTGGAGTTGAGTCTTGAACACACCATGGACTGCCAAGAAAACAAATAGGTTTATCTTGGAGAGGGTGAAACCAACTATTTCCTTTGAGGCTAGGATTTTGAAGCTCCATCTCACTTATTTTGGGCATGTGGCCAGACCCTCCTTGGAGAAGAATATCATGCTCAGAAGGGTGGACTGACAGCGCAGGAGAGGGAGACCACGGATGAGATGGATTGATACAGTAACTGGCGTTGATGGGAGTTTGATGTGTCAGAATTTGGGAGACTGGATTATCACAAAGAAGAGTTTAGAGCTACTGTACATAGGGTCACTATGAATAGCAGGCAACTCAACCAATAACATTCTAATGACATGTTTGGAAGTGGGACTGGCATCCACTTCCTAAACAACTAGCCTCTGGAAACTTTATGAACTTTGATAAATGTCAATAATTGTAGAGGGGTTTCAGGCCTTTTGTTAATAATGTTGCTATGAGTCATGCTCAACTCATAGCAACAATAAAAAAGGAACCCTCAGAATATACCCTAAAGAGACCATAACCACCATTCAAGGAGATATATGCACACCCATGTTTATCGCAGCTTTGTTCACAATAGCAAGGAGTTGGAAACAACCTAAGTGCCCATCAAAAAATGAATGGATAGAGAAACTGTGGTATATTCACACAATGGAATACTACACTGCATTGAAAAACAAGGAACTCATGCAATATTATTCAAAATGGGTGAGCCTGGAGGACATTATGCTGAGTGAAAAATCTCAGTCACAAAAGGACAAACACTGCATAGTGCCCCTGCTGTAGAATGGGACTGACATCAGGGTTGGGGTAAGAATGAGAAAAACAGGATGAATTAGGTATACTGCATTGAAACGGATGAGGGAGAGAACCATTTAAAAGTAATATATTATAGGGCATTATGATTATCATAAGAGTCCAGAATGAAGGTTGCAGAGTAGAGTATACTCAAGGTGGGGCTGGAGGAGTGGGGGGATTGTATACCAGTGAGGATATTTTACTTTACAAAGAGAAGAGTGAACTGGGGGGCGGGGGGGAAAGTGCAACAACAAATGAATGGGAATCCATCCAAAATCTCTGTAAATGTTCATTGAAATTAATAAAAAAAAGGTACCCTCAAAGGAACAACAATAGCAGCAAAACCTTTTTTGTTGAGCATGTGAGAAAGTAGCAGTCTGAAGAAATATAGTGTACTTAATAGGATGTCTCATGGCCTACTTAGTGATAAGGAGTTGTTTCACCAACCCAATGGCAAGAGGTTCAAATCCATTAACTGTTCAATGGGAGAAAGATGGACAATGTCCTCTGGTGCGATTGGCAGTCTTTGAAAACCATTAGATTATCAGCTATGAGTCAGTTTAGATTAGATGGCACCTTACAACAGTATTTTTCAACATTTCAATATTCTTCAACAATATCACAATTCACAGTCATCAATTCTTATTCCATCTTCCTTGGTTATTGTTCAACTCTCATATGCATCTAAAGAAATTAAATGTGTTGTGACTAGGATCAGGATTTCTTTATTTTTTGAAATTGCTTCTTTGATTTTTTTTTTTAGTGCTGTAAAGAGATTTTGGGAAACAGGATTATCCAATAAAAAGTGTCATTTGGGTTCGCTACTGCTACTTTCATAGTGTTGATTGTAGATGTAAGTAAAATCCTTGACAACTTTACTACCTTCACCATTTTCACGATGTTGCTTATTGATCCAATTTTTAATTATGTCTTCGCCATGGTAAGAGGTAACTTATGTTTAATTTTCTAATCTTTGGGGTTTTTTTCTTCAGAAAATGTTTTAAGTCCTCTTCACTTTCAGTAAGCAATTTGGGGCATCTGTGCAACACAACTTGAATCTGCTTAAAAATCTTGGTATCACATTCTTCTTTATAGTTTCTTTGTCTTGATGTTGAGATGCAATCTATATTGAATGTTGTATTTTTCCATCTTCTGTAGCAAGTGCTTCAGGTCCTTCTCAGTTTCAGCAAGCAAGGTTGTACCATCTGCATAATCCAAGTTATTGATGAGTCTTTCTCTGATCTTGATGCCACATTCTTCTTTACAGAGTCAAGTTCCTCACAGAATTTTCTCAGCATGGAGATTCAATAAATATGGAGAGATAAAACAAAAAATGTTCCCTTGCTTTGTTTGCACAACCGCCTCTTGGTCTAGGTGTGGGTTTCACATGAACACAATTAAGTGCTCTGGGATTTCTGTTCTTCTCAATTTTAGCCATAGCTTTTTTTTATGATCCACACAGTCAAAAGTCTTTGCATAATTAGTAAAACATAAATAGATATTACTCTGATATGCTTTATCTAATGACTCCCTTCTTTTTTTTTTTCTTTAAGGGAGTTGTTATTATGAGCCATTGAGTCACCTGCATCTCATAGGGACCCTGTGTACAATAGCCCTAAACTCTGCTTTATCGCTTGCTAGTCTTACTGTATCTGACAGGCCTATACCCATACCATAGAGACTTAATCAATCCACCTCATCGAAGCTCTTCCTGTCCTGCACTGTCCCTCCACCCTATCAAGCATGACATCCCTTTCCAAGGACTGATTCTGCTTTGCAAAATGTTCAAAGAATTCAGAGTGTAAAAGGATTCAGAATCCTTGCCTCCAAGGAGTGACCTGACTTCACTCTCTCCAGAACGAACTTGTTTGTTCCCCTAGCAGTCCATGGTGTATTCAATACTCTTCTCCAGCACCAAAGCTCAAAGGCATCAACTCTTCTTCCATCATCCCTAGTTATTGTCCAGCTCTCTGAGGCATAGCAAATAATGGCAAAGACAATGGCCTGGATCAGGCACACCTTAGTCTCCAGACTGATATCATTGCTCCTCAGTACTTTGGAGAGGTCTCTGACAGCAGATTTTCCCAATGCAATGTGTCTTTTAATTTCCTGGCCTCTAGTACCAAGAGTGTTGACTATAGAGCAAAAGAAACTGAAGCTGTCAACAATATCAATCTCTTCATCCGTCATGATGCTGCCAATCGACCCAGTGGTAAGAATCTTCATTTTCTTGATTTTGAATTTCAATCTATATGAAGGCTTCAGTTTTTTACTTTCTGCAGCAAGCACTTCAGGTTTTCCTCAGTTTCAGCAAGCAGGGTTGTGTCATCTGCATAACACAAACTATTGATGAGTCTACCTCCAATCTTGATGCCACACTTCTCCTCATAGAGCCCCACCTTCCAGATAATCTGTACTGCACATAGGTTGAAAAGATATGAAGATAGGACACATTCTTGATGCACACCCTTCCCAATTTGGAACCATGCAGTGTTTCCTTGCTCTGTTCTGACGACTACCTCTTGATCCAAGTATAGATTTTGCATCTGTACAATCAAGTGTTCTGAGATTCCCATTCTTCTCAGAGTCAGCCACAGTTTGTTGAGATTCATACAGTTAAATGCCCGTGCATAGTCAATGAAACAGATAGACAGTCTTCTGTTACTCTCTGCTTTCAGCCAAGATACATCTGACATTAGTTATAATTTCCCTAGTGTCACGCCTCTTCTAAATCCAGCTTGCACTTCATGCAGTTCTCGGGGATGTGCTGTTCCAGTTGTTTTTGGATAATCTTCAGCAGAATCTTGCTTGCATGTGATATCAATGATACTGCTCGATAATTTCCACATTCTGTCAGATCACCTTTCTTTGTATAGGAATAAATATAGGTCTCTTTCAGTCAGTAGGCCAGGTGGTTGTCCTCCAAATTTCTTTGCACAATTTGGTGAGCACATCCAAGGCAGCATCTGTTTGTTGAAATATGTCAATCGGTGGCGAGCTCTGGTGGCCTAGTGGCAAGAAGCTGCACTGCAATCCCAGAGGTGCGCAGTTCGAATCCACCAGATGCTCTACTGGAGTAGGAGGAACAATCTCCTCCTGTACCAGTCAGATCTGATTTGAAGGTACACACACACAAAAATAATGAAATACAATTTTAAAAAAATGGAATATGTCAATCGGTATGCCATAATTTCCTGAGGACTTTTTTTTTGCCAATTCTTTCAAAGCAGCTTAAACTTCTTCCTTCATCACCACAGGCTCTTGCTCATACATTGTTTGATGAAATTCTTCTGTGTCCACCAATTCCTTTTGGTACAATGACTTTGTATACTCTTTCCATCTTCTTTTAATACTTCCTGTATCATTTACTATTCTTCCCAAAGCATCTTAAGTATTGCAGCTCGAAGTTTGAATTTGTTCTTCAGTTCCTTGAACTTAAGAAATGCTGATCTAATTCAGCCCTTATAATTTTCTGACTCCACTTCCTTGCACATTTCATTGTAATACTTTATCTTCTTGTACTGCCATCTGGAATATTCTATTGAACTCTATCTTGATTTCTTTCCTTTGCTTTGGCTTCTTGGCGCTCCAGTGCAATATTTAGTGTTTCTTCTGACATCCGTCTTGGTCTTTTCTTCCTCTTCTGCCTTCGTAATAGCTAGATAATTTTAGCAAGGGCATGATTAGTTTTAGCTGAGAAGATCAATGTAGATTATGGATGGGAACGAAATCATACTTTTGGTTGTTGTTGTTGTTCTTCTTCTTGCTGTTGCTATGTGGTGTTGAGTTACCTGTGATTCATAGAGACCCTATGTACAACAGCTCTGAAGCCTACCTTGTCCTGAATCAGTCTAACTGACTCACACACCCCTACTTCCATTGCCCAGTTACTGTACCAACCCATTTTTCCAGAATCTTCCTCTCCTTCATTCTTACTTCTCCTTTCCAAGCATGATATCCTTCTCCAAGAATTAGTCCCTCCTGGCCACAAGCCCAAAGTATGTGAGATAGAACTTCAAAATCTTAACCTTCAAGTGGAAACTTTGTTTAACCCTTTCCAAAGCATACCTATTTGTTTTCTTGTCAGTCCATGCAGGGTTCAAAATTCTTCTCCAGCACACAGCTCAAAGACATGCATTCTTTTTCTGTCATTCTTAGGCATTGTCCAGATTTCTGATGTATATAAAGTAATTGCAAAAACCATGGCCTGGATCAGGCACACCTTAGTCTCTAGACTGATAGTGTCATGATTTGAAAGATGTCTTTTATTCAATTGAATTTCAACACTTATATTTCTAGATTGGAATTAATCTGATGACAACTGATAACAATATAACCTATGGATATAATCTTGTTTGATAAAAGAGAATCTTTTGTTTTACTAATAAAACATACCCTTATAAGATGTATCCTAAGCCTAGTCATTTATGAATTACAAGAAACATTGTAGACACAGAGATGTGACATTTCAGATAAGGATTTCATAACCCAAATTTACAGACTATCACAAGGCCTTTACAGGAAAAAATCTGATAACCCAAACACAAAATGGGCAAGATTCTTCACAAAGGAGAGCGTTTGGCTGGTCTAGAAATACAAGAGGAAATATTCAAAAGCATTAGTATTCAGAGTGGTACAGATCAAACCAACAATAAAATGCAATCTCATCTAGCAGCACTAGTAAAGTTCAACAAAACAGCAAACAGAGTGATGGAGAGGGTGTGGAGAGACTAGAACTCTTAAACACTGCAGGTGGGATTGTAAAGTAGTACCATCACTATGGAAGATGGTTTGGCATTTCTTCAAAAAATTGAACATAGAAAGCCCATATGGAACAGGTATTCTACTGCTATGAATATAGAAAATGGAAATTAGCACTGAGATATAAATGAACATCTGTACACCTATGTTCATAGCAGCACTATTTACAATAACAAGAAAACAGAAGCAGTACAGATACTGGTCAACAAATGAATGGATTGAGAAATTGTTGTACATTCACAAATGGAATGCTATGCAGGACTAAGGAGTAATGATTGTAAAATGCTATATATCTTAGAAGAGATAAGGACAAATATATAAGACCACTATTTTGGAAAAAAGAAGATAACTGAGTAAGATGGGTATAAATGTTCAAAGGGAAGAGAAAGAAGCGAGGGACAGAGAAAGGGGAAGTGGAAAAAGAATCACTGGGATAACAGTGGTTAGTGGATGGAGGGGACATGAAGTAACAGGAAAGGTTTAATAGGAGCTTGAAAGAATGAGGAGTTAATATGTATAGAACAATGGTAATTAGTTATGTAAAATATAATGTATGGGAATGATTATATAAAACACAAAGTAAATGTACAAAACACAATATATATGAATGATTTTATGAAAACCAATAAAAAATTTAAATTAAAAGTACTGTCAAAATGATATTTGAAGACTATCAATGAACTGAGGAAAGCAAGGGTTTCCAAATGTACAGAGAGCAGAATTTTGTACATGAGAGCACAGGGCCATGAACATATTTCATAAAGGGCATCTTTCACAAAGAGGGAGTAAGAATAACATAGTCTCTAACTGCCTCAGAGCAGAAAGAAGATCAAGAATCCATAGCCCAGCCCTATGTGTCTCTAGAGCCAAAGCAGCAGCAAGAGATCTATTTATTCATTGTTGACTCACGGGCTTAAAGTCATGGTGCTGAGAATGTACTTTATTAGAAAAGTAAATTAGAGAATGAGGAGTAGCAAAGAATAACATCCAACAAAAATACAGGTTTTAGCCCAGAAGTCCCAAGGCACAATTCCTCAATTAGTCCAGGCTCTGGTTTCAGTTTACCAACACAAATTCAAGAACACTTTGGTTTCCTCAGTCATCCAGCAAGGTTTGCCTCAGCAGTTACATGCCAGCTTCTTTTTAAAGCATCCTGTAAGAACAGCAAAACTTTTAACTGTGGCTAGCACAAATACAAGAAGCTTCAGGTTACACCTTGCCACAGTTTCTCCACAGCAATGTCACAGTCTCTCTACCACAATTACCAGGGTCTTGCTCCAGTCTCTCTCAAGCCTTGCCCACTGAAAGTATAGCTGCCATAAGTCCAAAGACAGACAAGTTTGCTCCACCCCCACACAGTGTTAACACTTGTTGTTGTTGTTATTATGTGCTGTCGAGTCGTTTGTGACTCATAGTGACCCTATGTACAACAGCCCTAAACTGTGCTCTATCCTGTGCCAATCTCATTGTCTCTGACACACCCATCCTGATTACCCCAGTCACTGAATCAACCCACCTCATAGAGGGTCTTCCCTTCCTGTGCTGTCCCTCTACTATACCCAGCATGATGTCCCTCTCTAAAGACCTGTCTCTCCTTACAACATGTCCAAAGTATGTCAGACGAAGCCCCAGAATCCTTGCCTCCAAGGAGCAGCCTGGTTTAATCCTCTCTACGATGAATCTGTTTGTTTTCTTGGCAGTCCATGGTACATTCAATACTCTTCTCCAGCACCACAGCTCAAAGGCATCAATTCTCCTTCTATCCTCCCTAGTCATTGTCCAACTCTCTGATGCATAACAAGTGATTGCAAAAACCAAGGCCTGTATCAGGCAGACCTTAGTCTCCAGAGAGACACCGTTGCTCTTCAATACTTTAGAGAGGTCCCTAATCGCAGACTTTCCCATCGCAATACGTTTTTTGATTTCCTGGCTACTGGTGCCAAGAGTGTTGACCGTGGAGCCGAGCAAACTGAAGCTGTGAATAATCTCCATCTCTTTGCCATCCATCATGATGCTACCGATTGGTCCAGTGGTGAGAATTTTTGTCTTCTGGACATTGAGCCTCAGTCCATGTTGTTAACAGAGAGAGAGAGAATTATTCCATAAAGTCCGGGCCCTAACTTCAAACTTATAGCCATCTAAATTATGAGAAAATAAATTACTATAATTTAAAGTCATTTAGTTACAGTATTTCTATTACAGAAAGAATAAGAAAATAAGACAGAAGTGGAGATACATTGGATACTTACTGTATCAACCTAGCTGAGAGATGATTACAATTTAATTTACAGACTAGCTAAATGTTGAGAAAAACTGAAGGTAAAGAAATCATTGAGCAATCAATGTCTCATGTGAACAATGGAAGATACAGGGATATTTCCCAAGGTTCTCACTTGCCTGTTCAAAGGTAGGAAATATAATGATGATTTGTTTTATGAGAAAGACACTTTTGGAGAAGTTTAACTTGACTTTCCTGTGGGACATATAAATAGAGATGTATTTATTATAGAATAATAGACTCTATAAACATTTATCAGGAAATTTTATGTAGAAAAAAAGTATTCAGTCTAGGATTTAAATAATTAAAGCATGATTAAATATCATATTGACACAGTGATGAGAACTATGGACTTAAACATAGCAGAGATAGTAAGACTGGCACAGGATCAAGCAGGATTTTTTCCATTGTCCATGATGCCAAGACAGCTGAGGACAACTAACAACAACAAATATCATGATATGAGATAAATACATTGCACTAAATTTATATTATCCTCTAAAATCTATCTATTGTAGGAAGAATTATGATAAGATGTTTCTTACCCAATTAAAGTTTAGATTATTACCAGAATCTTTTTCCACTTCAAATTTTATCTAAAATCCTCCTTAGATGACAGTGAAATCCCATGGCAATTTTTGAATCATGTTGTGAATCCTGCTATAATACTCATATGTATTGTTCTCAGTTTAATGAATGTTAAGGTTGACAGCCAGAACTGCATATAAATAAGCTGTTTCTGTGAATGAGCATTTTAATTATTGGTTTTACTCTGTGCACATCCATAAAGTTAATAAAGTACTGTGCTTGTCATCAAGCTTGTTAATGAAAAAGACTCAATGGAAAAAGATATTTCATTTTTAAAATTACCTAAGAACTCACTTCCCTGTATCTCAAAGATAAATTTCAATTTCTCCATGTCTCAATTAAAGTCTGTCAGAGATGAGAACAAAATAAGTAAGCCAATATCCCAATTAAGATTGTGATTTCACAAATATTAATAATCATGACCTCACTTATACCTAATTGACAGCAACTAAAATAATGCCAAGCATTTCTCATAATCAAGCAAGGGGAGAAATGCTTTGCATCTGAAACTGCAGTGGTTATTTTATATCCCGAGCACGTAGAACAAAAAAATTCAAAAGATGCCTTCATCAATTGAGCTATCAAGAGTTATCAGCCTACTTTGCAGACAGACTACAGTTATAATAAATACACACCAACCTAGCTATTTTCTAGTATATTCTTACTCATGGTGACCCCTCCATGTCACAGTTCCACAGGTTTCCCATAAGCTGATGTTTCTGTGAGTATATTCCCAGGTCTTCCCATGATCATCTAGGTAAATCAAACCATTGACTGTTCATTCAGATCAGCACATCACTCCATGTGCCCCACCCAGGGCTCCTTACTCTCATTCTCACAGCCAAAGAGTCAGAACCATCTCTAGCTGACCCTGCAACAGGTTTTTAGAGCTAATTAATCACATGGGAAGAGATGGTCCATCTTTGTTCTGTGAAGCTCCTAAGCCACCAGAAAAGCTCAGTTTGTTGGGTTAGTAGCACAGGTACTTAGGAAGTATGTCACCAGAGCTCCCTGAGACTCTTTTTATTAAAATAAAAATAGATTAAGTCACACCAATTGCCTATGAGTCAATTCCAATTCATAGTGACCTCAGGAGCTGTCCCATAGGTTTTCTAAAACTATAATCTTTACTAAAGCAGGCTTTCATATCTTTCTCCCCTAGAATAGCTCATAAGCTTGTGTCACCAAGACTTCATCTTAGCAATGGCAACCCTAAGGAACTGGAGTACATCTTAATTTTCTCATGTATTCAACTTCACCTAACTCAGTGGATGATTTATTCTGATATTTCCCCTTATCACTATTGTAGGATATAATGGTGGTTAGTATATGTGAAAAAAAAATGCTCAGGGAGACTGTAGGAAGTTGTGTTGATAACCCAAAGGCCATGCGTCTCTGAAGGTGCATGTCCAACTACCGTTCAACAGGAGAAATGTGAGCCATCTCCTTTAAGATTTTCGGCTTTAAAAATTCAACAAGGGGTCAGATAGGAGTCAGTTCTCACTCCAACACAATCTTTTTGACTAGATTTATAGCAATTCTGTCTCTGGTAGAGTGTTTGTTGGTGATGAGCAATCTCCTTCCCATGTTGTTTGCAGCCTCTGAAAATGTGCTAGAGGGTCAGGTAAGAAGCAGTTCTTTCTCCAGACTTTGACTTTGACAGCTTCATAAATGTATTCTTAAGTTTAATTAATGATGAACATCCAACCTTTGTCCGATAGGTACCCAGTATTGTTATTTCCCCCCTTCACTTTTTCAATTTCCATAGTATTTGCTGATTTAAGTGAAAGATATCACCCCATCTATACTTAGAAGAGGTTTCTTTCCTAGTGAGCTCTGAAACACACAGTTTCACAGCTTTCCTATAAATTATTTACAACTCATATATTTGCAACTCTGCTAGTGAGATCTTTGGAGTCAGAAATCAAGTTAGAAAATTTCATCACCCCAAAAACAACCAGACAAAAATCTCACTTACTCAGAGGCCATTCACTCAGCTTTTTTATTCCACTGTGGGTATCTGATGAGATAGGTGATAGATGTGCTATGTGGGTTAAATCCAAGTTGCTGAGAGTTACTATAAGTGGTTGATATTATACCAAATAAATATTGGTGCTATTGCTATTTCATTGCTCAAAATATATGATGTTACATGTTGTTGTTGTTAAGTGTCATCGAGTCACAGGAGACTCATAGAGATCCTATGAAGGAGAGTCCTCAACTATTGGGTGGCATTCATCCTCTCTCAAAGTTATAAGGTTTCCGGAGCCAAGCTATTATGGAAGTGGATGTCAGTCCTCCTTCCAAGCTTGTTTTAATCAGGGAGCTCCACCCCACTCTTTGTCCATTAACACTGGGTAACTGACCATTAACACATTCGACACATCATTGTCACAGTGTTCAGCCTTGTTGTTACATACAACCTAATAATCTTCAAATCTTCCCAAATCTAATCTATTTTCTTGGATTTTTTTCTTCATTGTATATAAAAAATATTGTTTTACTAAAATAAAAGTTTTCCTGTACTCATAACTATTTATGTTATTGATAACTTTAAATCTATAAGGGAAAAAAGATATTTGAAAATATGTCCTCTCTCAATATACATCACAGCTTCATTTACATTCACTCTTTCTGTCTTCGCTAATGTATGCTTTAAAAAAATTCTCTCCTTTTCAGTCTACTTTCTTTGATAACTGTTTATACCAAGGTTTTTAAAGAGTATACATAGCTCATAAAAATATTTCTGAAAACATTTTTATTCTCTCATACATTTGTGTTGTTGTTGTTTTTAGGTGCCATCACAATCTCATTAATGACACATGCAAGCAATATTTTACTGAAGATTATCCCAAAACGACTGGAACAGTACATTAGCAGAGAACTACCAGAAGTCCAGGCTGGGTTTAGAAGGGGTCGTGGTACTAGGGATATTGTAACTGATGTTAGATGGATCTTAGCTGAAAGCAGGGAATACCAGAGGAATGTCTATCTGTGTTTCATTGTATATGCAAAGGCATTTGACTGTGTGGATCATAACAAACTGTGGCTGACTCTGAGATGAATGGGAATCCCAGAATACTTGATCGTTCTAATGTGAAACCTATACTTGGACCAGGAGGCAGTCATCAGAACAGAGCAAGGGAACACTGCATGGTTCAAAATTGGGAAGGGCATATGCCAGGGATGCATCCTATCTCCATACCTTTTCTATCTATACGCAGAACAGATTATCCGGGAGGCTGAGCTCTATGAGGAGAAATGTGGGGTCAAGATTGGTGGACGATTTATCAACAATCTGCGTTATGCAGATGACACAACCCTGCTTGCTGAAACTGAAGAGGACCTGGAGCACCTGCTGCAGATGGTCAAGGACTGCAGCCTCCAATATGGATTAAGACTCAATGTCAAGAAGAAAAAGATTCTCACCACTGGACCAATTGGCAGCATCAGGATGGATGGTGAAGAGATTGAGATTGTACACAGCTTTAGTTTGCTTGGCTCCACAGTCAACAGTCTTGGCACCAGCAGCCAAGAAATTAAAAGGCGCATTGCCATGGGAAAGTCTGCTGTTAGGGACCTCTCCAAAGTACTTAAGAGCAATGGTGTCTCTCTGGAGACTAAGGTACATCTGATACAGGCCATGGTCTCCGCAATCACTTGTTATGCATCAGAGAGTTGGACAATGACCAAGGAGGATAGAAGGAGAATTGATGCCTTTGAGCTGTGGTGCTGGAGAAGAGTATTGAGAATACCATGGAATGCTAGGAAAACAAACAGATTTGTCCTGGAAAGGGTCAAACCAGGTGGCTCCTTGGGGGCAAGGTTTCTGAGGCTCCATTTAACATACTTTGGACATGTTGTGAGGAGAGACCGGTCCTTGGAGAAGGACATCATGCTTGGGAGGGTGGAGGAACAGCGCAGGAGGGGAAGGCCCACTATGAGGTGGATTGATTCAGTGACTGGGATAATTGGGATGGGAGTGTCGGAGACAGTGTGATTGGCACAGGACAGAGCAGAGTTTAGGGCTGTTGTACATAGGGTCGCTATGAGTCGCAAGCGACTCGATGGCACATAACAACAACAACAACCAGAAGAGTACAACTCATAGCTACCATATGAACAAAAGATCTAAACCTTGTTCTACCCTGTGCCATCTTCACACTTCCTGACATGTCAGAGCCCATTGCAGCAGTCACTGTGTCAGTCTACTTGCTTGAGCTCTCCATCACTGACCCTCCACCCTCCTGAGCATGTGAGGCAAAGCTTCATCATTCTTGCCTCCAACGAACACTCCAGTTTACCCTTTCCAAGACTTGTCTGTTCTCTTGGCTGACCATCAGATGTTCAGTGCTCTTCTCTAACACTACAGATCAATGGTGTTAATTCTTTTTCTGTCATCCTTATTCGTTGTCCAGATCTCAGATGTATAGCAAGTAATCTGAAGTCATGGCCCAAATCAGATGCAACTTTTTCCTGAAATTGACATTATTACTTTTTAATAGTTTGGAAAGGTCCCTAACTGTAGATTTTTCCAGTGCAATGCATCTCCTTATTTCCTGACTACCGATGCCAAGGAAGTTATTTGTGGATCCAAGCAAAATCAAGGTGTTGACAATTTCAATCTTCTCTCCATACATCATGACACTACCTATTGGTCCAGTGGTAAGAATCTTTGTTTTCTTCATATTGAGGCGCAAGTCATACTGAAGACTGCATTCCTTGATTTTCTGCAAAAAGTGCTCCAAGTCCTCTATACATTTTAGGTTAACGTAAAAACTTATGTTAAGTTTCATTGTTTGAAATAGACTTAATTTCTGGAGTATTGCAAAGATAAGTAATTTAAAATATCAAATGATCTTTAAAATCCATTAAAAAACCTAGAAATAGATTAAATAATTTTATCTTAATAAATGGAAGGTGATGTTCCCTTTCACTATCATGAACTTGTATTCCTACCTTATACATTATGTCTTTTATCTCTCTCTAATTTCCATTAAGTTGAAATTCACTTCCAGTTGATATTCTGAAGGATTTTATTGTTATGTACGTGTGTCCACTTGCCGTACAGAGGTAACTTGTGGTTGCTGTGAGTGTTAATGGTTGGTTACCATGGCAGACAGTGTTTGGAGGAACTACCTGATTAAAACAAGCTTGGAAGCCAGAATGGCATCCACTTCCATAAATAGCTTGCCTCCGGAAACCCTATGAACCTGGAGAAAGGGTGAAAGTCACACATGTGTTGAGGATTTTCGTTCATAGGGTTGCTGTGAGTCACCTATGACTCGACAGCACTTAACAACAACAACCACCATCAAGTCAGAGCCAACCCATAACTGACCCTCCAGCAGGTTTTCAGAGGAAGTAAATCATATGGTAGGAGTTTGCCATCTATATCCTATGGAACACAACTTATTACTAGATATTTTTATCTACTAAGAAAGGTAAATTGTGGCTAACAATTTGAGAAGAATGGGAATCTTAGAACATTTGATTATACTCATGTAAAACCTCTACTTTCCCAGGAAGCTGTTCTTGAAACAGAGCAAGGGGGAAATCCACTATTTAAAAAAAAAGTGTTTCAAGGATATAACCTTTCTTCATACCTTTTAAATCTATATATTGAACAGATTATTTGAGAAGCTGGACTTTATGAAGAAGAATGTGGCAGAAGAATGAAGATTGAAAGAAGACTCATTGAAAACCTGTGTCATGCAGATAATATAAACTTTCTCACAAAAACTGAGGGGAATTTGAAGTCATTGCTACAGACAATGGAGAACTGAATTCTTCAATTTGAATTACTCCTCAACATCAAGAAAACAAAACTTCTTAGCTCTAGGACAGTAGACAATATCATGATAGATGGAGAAAAGATTTAGATGGTAATGATTTTATCCTGCTTAGACGCATGACCACCACCTTTGGTACCAGCAGTTAGGAAATCAAGATGAGTTACTTTGAGAAAATCTGTTGCCAACACTACTCTCTGTAGTGTTAAAAAGCAACAATTTCATTATAACAGACTAAGATGCACCTTAACCTGCCATGGTCTTCTCTATTGTTTGCTACACATCTGAGATATAGATAATGAATAAAGATGACAGAAGAACCATTGTCCTTGAATTGTGATGGGAAAGAATATTGAATATGCCATGGACGTCTAAGAGAACAAGCAGGTCTGCTCTGGAGAGGGTAAAACCAGGTTGCTTCTTGAAGTCAAGGATCTTGAAGCTCCATCTCACACACTTTGAATATGTTTTCAGGAGAGGTCAGTCCTTAGAAAAGGACATCATGTTTACAAGGGTAGAAGGTCAGCACAGAAGAGGAATACTCTGGGACAGATTGACACAGAGACTGTGACAACGGGGTCATATGTGTTAGCGAGGGTGATGTTGGCTCAGTATAGCACGAGGTTCAGAGCCATTGTTCATAGATTCACTATGAGTTATGATGATTTGACAGTACATATCAACAATAACCCATAACTCCACTGTCCTACAAATTGGACTACAGTGATGTGCACTTTCACTTCCAGACTACACCTAGAGGCATGATACTCCATTCCACTATTCCAATCACCTTGCCTACCAGGCAGCTGGCAGTTTACGTTATACTTCTCACTAGGAGACTAGTGTCCTGTGTATCCTTGCCTCAACCACCCAGTAGTTCACAGTACAGTCCTAAAAATAGTGACCAAGCCTTGCACTCATACCGCAATAACTGACCATAAAAATATATTACCTCATCAGCAACCCCAGGCACAATCTAACAAGGATGATATAAACCTTTTCCAAATGATGAGCAAGAGATTTCAATGCCTTAATCCAACCTCTGCCTACTTGCTACAGAACACATCCCACACCTGAACAGTTTCTGCAAGCTGCCAGCTCTTACGCTGAAAATCCTTAGTGCTTCACCATCTATTCAGAGGTCATTTGGTGTATGGACTGTGGGCCTAACCTGTCTATTTGAGTGGCTCCACCTTTGAGTGAATGAAGAAACATTGTGTCCTGACCTTCAGAGACTGAACTACCTGGTAGCACCAACCTGGAATAATCCTGTTCTCTGTGAATGCGCAGCTCTACTCACTTTTAGATAGCGATGAAATGACACACAATAGGGGAGAGTTTAGTTTGGGTGTTCATAGGTCACCACGAGTCATACTTGACTGGATAGCACTTAACAAAAATGATACTAGGAAGACATTGTGAGTGATAATATTATTGCTTGATAGTTTTTTTAAAAAATTCTCTTGGATCACTTTTTTAAATTTTCTTTTTTCAATGGGTGACTAATTTTCTTGTCAGTTGGCCAAGGGGGAAAATTTCTTGATACAGACAAATGAGCACATCCAGGAGTTCATCTGTTTGCTAAAACACTGCAACTGATATTCCATCATTCTAGGAGTCTTATTTTTTGCCAGTGCTTTCAGTGCATCTTTTGCTTCTTCCTTTAATACTAAGGGCTCTTGATCATACCATCCTTCCTGAAATAGTTCAGTTTTGTCCAATTCTTCTTGGTAAAATGTATTGTTGGTGAAAAATATAAAGACCCTCAAATGAGATGCACAGACACAATGACTGTAGCAGTAGACTGTAGCATGGCAAGTGTTGTAAGGACACCCCAGGACTTAGCACTGCTTTGTCCTCTTTTCATAGTTACTCTAAGTTGGAACCAATTTGATCTATGTAGCCAAAGCAACAATATATGCATGGTGAAATCTGAAAATTAATTCCCTTAAAACCGTATCTGAACTTTATCCGATGTTGTTCTTATTCTTAAGTGCCGTCAAGTCACAGATGACTCCTAGCGACCCTATGAAGGAGAGTCCTCGACGCTTGTGTGTGTTTCACCCTCTCTCCAGGTTCATAGGGTTTCCGGAGGCAAGCTATTATGGAAGTGGATGCTACTACCTCTTCAAAGCTCATTTTAATCGGGGAGCTCCACCCTATTCTCTGTCCACATTGGGTGACCAACCATTAACACATTTGACGCATCAGTGTCACAGTGTTCAGCCTCACAGCAATCACAAGTTACCGCTGTACGGCAACTTGTACACCAAGGCTGTATGACCTAGAGGAATGTCTGAACAAAAACAATGAAAGACAGGCCCAAGGGCCACAGATTAAAAGTCACCCACCTTTGGTATATGCACCATTATATAACTAGAACTGTGTATTCCATTTGTCCATTTTATTAATTATATTCTTTTCTATCGTTAGTCTGTCACCCACAACTGGATATTTGACATAAAATTGTTCAATTATATTTGTGGAAGAGAGAGAAATTTGATAGAATAAGGTATATCAAACTGTGAAGTTAACGATAATAATTTATTAATTTTCTATAAATATATTATAAAAATCACTCTTTTTTACCAAATCTTTTCAGAAACTACCATTATCTATCTATTTATTTATTTATTTATTTATATAATCTTAGGCCTTCCTGATATTTTATTTAATAACATTTCACCTTGTAAACATAAAAGTTACACATAATTTCTTGTCTGCTTCTGAGGCAGATTTTCCTAATCTCAAGGCCTGGTAGATTAGTGGTAAGGAGATGCACTGCCAAGCTAAAAACACATGGTTCAAATCCACCAGCTACTTCCTGGAAGAAAGATGAGCAATCTTCTTTAGTGTGATTTACTGCTTCTGAAAATCTGCTGAGTTGGTTCTGACTTAATGGTACACAACAATAGCAATATTATTTGCTAGGAACAAATTCATTTCATGTGTAATAATTTCTTTATAAGAAATGTAAAAATACACTTTAAAATGTCACTTCATGCTAACACTTTATTAATGTGATGAAAAACACTCCATCCAAGACATACAATAATAAAATATAACAGTAACAATAAGACACAATTACATGAATCATGGTATGGAAGATTTACTCAAAGCCACAATTAATACAAATGTTATTACTGTGTCATACTAATTTTAGTTATCTTTTTCAAAAGATATACACACTCAATATTTCACTATGTAATTTAGTAGTTTTACATTTTTTAATGGCAACTGTTTAGAATATTGTTTAAACGTCATGAAAATAAAATTGCTGTCTTGGAAAGGGTATAAATAAAAAGCAATGATTAAGGAACTGTCCTGAGTAAAAAAATGGATCAATTAATACTGAGTATTTCAGAAAATAGACCTTGACTTGGTGTTTATAACTGTGGTATTCAAAAAAAACAAGTATAGGTTCGAATCCACCAGATGCTCTGCTGGGTAAGGAGGGACAATCTCCTCCTGTACCAGTCAGATCTGATTTGACGGTACACGCACACAAAAATAATAAAATAAAAATTAAAAAAAAATTTAAAAAAAACAAAAAACAAGTATATTCTGATAATTTTTTTTGTTTAAAGTATCAGTTTGCCCTCAAAAACTAAAATTACTAAAAACTAAAAGTACTCTTTTTGTATCATTGACCATCAGGACTCATATATATGATTTTTCTTACATTGTAAAAGATATTCAGTTTTGTGATACTACATAGATCCAATGGGAATTAATGCAGTTGCTTTAAAGATCAAATAAATGCATCTAGAAATATCCACTGACAGAATTTGAATAAAACTCAGAAGACATTTTGTTTTTCTGATAAATAGTTTGAAAATTTAGGAAGAGACTTTTTTTTCTATCTAAAAATGCAGTTGAAACTTAGTCCCATAAAGACAAACAATATAAAAGACCATTATTGTAGAATAAGCATGATTATCCAAGAGGAAGGAGGGTGGGAGGAGAGGGGTGAGGATGGGCATAGGGGTGGGGGAGGTTAATCATAGGGTTGCATAATTTGATGAGTGAGGGGTGAGAAGGAAATGAGAAAGATCCAGTGCAAAAACAATGTATACAAACTTTTTAAATAAATCAGTATAAAATAACAAACAAACAAACAAAATATAGTTGATATATAGAACCTATTTTGGAGGAATTATAGTGGAAATGATGACAAGTTACATGACAGGAAAGCTTGGGTTTTGAATAAAGACGTAACAAGGAATATTCAATTCAAATATGAATTTAGTGCATATGCCTCATTTGACATATTTAAGCAAGTGTAAGTTAGCAGTTGATCATTTTTAGAGAAATATAGAAAGGAAATTAAGGAAATTTTAATAAAAGTGAACTGTTTTATTTTTTTTAAAGAAGATAGAAATAATACAGATTTAGTGAATTTTAAAAAATTGTCAGCAATTTCAGGAAGTACCTTATAATCAAGAGCCAATGGAAATCAAGGAAGAAGTCAAAGCTTCATTGAAGGCATTACTTAAACAAAGCCCCAGGAATTAATAGGATACCAGTTGACATGTTTCAATTAACAGATGCAGCCCTGGATATAACAGATGCAGCCCTGGATATACGCACAAGTCTATGCTAGGGAACATGGAGGATAGCTGTTCAGCCAACTGACTGGAAAAGAACCATATTTGTTTCCATTGCCAAGTAAGGTGATACAACAGATTGTGGAAACTACTGAATAGTATTGAAATGAGGTTGGAGATAGAATGATAGAATTCTGTAAAATCAATGATTTATTCATTGCAAATAATTTTTATAAGAAACATAAATACACACTCTACACATAGATTGCACCTGATGGTCTGCACAGGAATTAGATAGATTACATCTGTGGAAAGAATTGCTGAGGAAGCTCAATATCAGTAGTGTAAACTAGACCAGGTGTTGCTTGTGGAACAGACCAATAACTACTCATATTAAAAGTTCAAGCTGAAGTAAAAGAAGATTGCATCAAATCCACAAGAACAAAAATTTGACCTTGAGTCATATCCTTCCTGAATTTCAAAACTATTTCAGGAACAGGCTGAATTTGAAGACCAGATGAACTGTGGGAGGATATCAAGAATATCATCCATGCAAAATGTCATTATAAAGAGAGAGGAGAAAGAAAAGACCAAAATAGATGTTAGAGGAGACTCTAAGTATTACACTAGAGTGCTGAGAAGTCAAAGCAAAGGAAGAAATTAAGAAGTTAAGGAGCCAAAGGGAAGATTTTAAAGGGCAGCATACAAGAAGATAAACCAAACCATTATGGTGAAATGTGCAAAGAACTAGAGTCAGAAAATCAAAAGGAACAAACTCACTCAGCATTTCTTAAACTGAAGGAGCTGCAAAACAAATTCAAGCCTCTAGTTGCAGTACTTAAGGAGGATTTGGGAAGAATAATAAATGATCCAGAAAGCATTAAAAGAAGATTTCAAGGAGTATACAGAGTCACTATAAAAAACAAAACAAAAAATCAAAACCAATCTCAACAACAACAACAAACCAAAAAACCCTGTCTGACACACTGGCATTCCATGAAACAACATATAAGCAAGAACTTATGGTGATGAAGGAAGAAGTTGAACCTAATCTGAAAGAATTGGAAAAAAAACAAGGCCACAGGAATTAAAGGCATACTAAATGGCATATTTCAATAAATTGATACTTCCCTGGACAAACTTACCAAGTTGTGTCAAGAAATTTGGAGAACAATGACAAGGCCAACTAACAGGAAGAGATCCATATTTATTCCCATTAAAAAAAAAAAAGGTGATCCCACAGAGTGTGGAAATAATTAAATAATATCATTAATACCACATGCAAGCAAGATTCCAATAAAAATTATTCAAAACCAACTGGAACAGTACATCGACAGAGAACTGCCAGATTTGCAAGTTGAGTTTAAAAGAGTCTGCCATACTAGGGGTATTATAGCTAATGTTAGATGGGTATTGGCTGAAAACAGAGAGTATCAGAAAAATGTTTCTCTGTGTTTCATTGACTATGTAAAGGCATTTGACTGTGTGGATCACAAAAAATCTTGACTAACTCTGAGGATGAGAATCCAGAACATTTATTGTGCTTATGTGAGACCAGGAGGCAGTTGTCAGAACAGAGCAAGGAAACACTGCATGATTCAAAATTGGGAAGATTGTACACCAGGGATGTGTCCTATCTCCATACCTTTTCAATCTATATGCAGAACAGACCATCTAGGAGACTGAGCTCTATGAGAAGGAATGTGGCATTAAGATTGTAAGAAGACTAATCAATAACCTGTGTTATGCAGATGATACAACCTTACTTTGATGGGACAACTGAGGAGGGCGTGAGGCATTTGCTGCAGAAGGTCAAGGACTGAAGCCCTCAGTATGAATTAAACCTCAACCTTAAGAAAACAAAGGTTCTCACCACTGGGTCTATTGGCAACACCATGATAGATGGTGAAGAGACTGAGATTATAAACAGCTTCAGTTTGCTTGGATCAACAATCCACACTTGGTGGGAGCAGTCAGGAAATCAAAAGACAAATTGCACTCAGAATGTCTGCTGTAAGGGACCTACCCAGAATATTGAAGAGCAACAATGTCAGTCTGGAGACTAAGGTACACCTGATTCAGGACATGGTCTTCCCAATTACTTGCTATGCATTGGAAAGCTGTACAATAACTAGGGATGATAGAAAGAGAATTGAAACTCTAGACCTGTGCTGCTGAAGAAGAGTACTGAATATAATAAGGACTGCTAGGAGAACAAACAGATTCATCCTACAGAGGATGAAATCAGTCTGATCCTTGGACACAAGGATTCTGAAGCTCCATCTGACATACTTAGGGCTTGTTGTAAAAAGAGACCAGTCCTTGGATAAGGACATCATGGTTGGGAGGGTGAAGGGACCTGCAAGAGAGGAAGACCCTTGATGAGATGGACTGGCTCAATGACAGGGATAATGGGGATATAGGTTTGTCAGATACAATAAGGCTGGCACAGGATAGAGCAGGGTTCAGAGTTGTTGCACATAGGGTCACTATGAGTCACAAGCAACTCAAAGGCACATAACAACATCAATATTAATATCACATGCAAAGCTAATCACTGCTGAAGATCATTTTAAAATTGCTATAACAGTACATAGACAAGACATAGCCAGAAGTTCAAGCAGTATTTAGAAGAAATAATGGCACCAGAGTTATCATTGCTGATGTCATATATATCCTGGCTGAAAGTAAAAATAAACACCAAAAGCCCAAACAAACAACAACAACAAAACCCACCAGAAGAATTTCTATTTATACTTAATTGATTTTATAATTTTTTGGATCATAACAAATTATGGTTAACATTGAGAAAAAATTACAATCTTAGAATACCTAATAATGCAAATAAGAAATCTATGCCTAGATCAACAGGCTATAGTGTAAACAGAACAAGGAAACACTACACGATTTAAAATTAAGAAAGGTGTTCATTAGCTCTCTGTCCTGTCTCTATACCTTTTAAACCTATATACTGACCTTATACAAGAAGCTGGACTCAATGAAGAAAAATGTGCAATCATGAGTACATCCTATTTCTATATTCAATCTTTGTTGTGTTATGTTGTTGTTTTTCAGGGCCATTGAGTCACATACGACTCATATTTACATTATAAAGAAAAGAACTGAACCCTGTTCTATTCTTTGTCATATTTATATTTCCTGACACTTAATAACACATGGCAGCAGTCACTATGTCAAATGTTGTTGTTGTTGTTGGTTTTGTTATGTGCCGTCAAGTCGCCTGCAACTCATAGCCACCCTATGTGCAACAGCCCTAATTCCTGCTCTATCCTGTGCCAATCTTACCGTCTCTGATAAACCTATCTCCATTACTCCAGTCACTGAATCAATCCACCTCATTGAGAGTCTTCCTCTTCTGCACTGTCACTCCACCCTCCCAAGCATGACGTCCCTCTCCAAGGACTGATCCCTCCTTGTAACATGTCCAAAGTATGTCAAACAAAGCTTCAGAATCTTTGCTTCCAAGGAGCAGCCGGCTTTCATCCTCTCCAGGAAGAACTTGTTTGTTCTCATAGAAGTCCATGGTATATTCAATACTCTTCCCTTACACTACAGCTCAAAGGCGTCAATTCTCCTTCTAGTATCCCTAGACATTTTTCAGCTCTCTGATGCATAACAAGTGATTACAAAGACCATGGCCTGTATCAGACACACCTTAGTCTCCAGAGAGACACCATTGCTCTTCAGCACTTTGGAGAGGTCCCTAACAGCAGACTTTCCCATGGCAATGCGCCTTTTAAATTCCTGGCTACTGGTGTCAAGGGCATTTAATGTGGAGACAAGCAAATAGAAGCTATTTACAATCTCAATCTTTTCACCATCCCTCGTGATGCTGCCAATCGACCCCGTGTTGTGAATCTGTATTTTCTTGAAATTGAGCTTTAATCCATATTGAAGGCTGCAGTCCTTGACCTTCACAGCAAGCACTTCAGATCCTTCTCAGTTTCAGCAAGCAGGGTTGTGTCATCTACATAACTCAGATTATTGATGAGTCTTCCTCCAATCCTGATGCCACATTTCTTCTTACAGAGCCCAGCCTCCTGGATGATCTGTTCTGCATATAAATTGAAAACTATGGAGATAGGACACATCGCTGACATATATCCTTCCCAATTTTGAGCCATGCAGTGTTCCTTTGCTCTGTTCTGACGACTGCATCCTGATCAAAGTATAAATAAGCACAATCAAGTGTTCTGAGATTCCTGTTCTTCTCAGAATTAGCCACAGATTGTTTTGATCCACACAGTCAGATGCCTTCACAGAGTCAATGAAACATAGACAGACATTCCTCTGGTACTCTCTGCTTTCAGCCAAGATCTATGTAACATTAGCTAAATATCTCTGGTACCACAACCTCTTCTAAACGTAGCTTGAAATTCCGGCAGTTCTCTGTTGATATGTTACAGTCATTTTTGGATAATCTTCAACAAAATCTTGCTTGCATGTCCTATCAATGATATTGTTCAGTAATTTCCACACTCTGTCAGGTGACCTTTCTTTGAAATGGGAACAAATACAGATCTTTTCTAGTCAGTTGGCAAGGTGGTTGTCCTCCAGATTTCTTGGCATAACTTGATGAGCACATCTAGGGCAGTATCTGTTTGCTGAAATATATCAATTGGTATACCATCAAATCAAAGATTTTCACCACTGGACCAATTGGCAGCATAAGGATGGATGATGAAGGGATTGAGATTGTTCACAGCTTTAGTCTGCTTGGCTCCACAATCAACACTCTTGGCACCAGCATCCAGAAAATTAAAAGATGTGTTGCGATGGGAAACTCTGCTTTTAGGGACCTCTCTAAAGTACTCAAGAGCAACGGTGTGTCTCTGGATACTAAGGTTCATCTGGTACAGGCCATGGTCTTTGCAATCACTTGCTATGTGTCAAAGAGCTGGACAAATTACCAGAGAGGATAGAAGAATTGATGCTTTTGAGCTTTGGTGTTGGAGAAGAGAGCTGAGGTACTCCTAAGAAAACAAACAGATTCATCCTGGAGAGGGTTAAACTGGGCTGCTCCTTGGAGGCAAGGATTCTGAAACGTCGTCTGACATACTTTGATCATGCTGTAAGGAGGGTCCTTGGAGAGGGACATCATGCTTGGGACGGTGGAGGGCAGGCACAGAAGGGGAAGGCCCTCTGGGAGGTGGATTGATTCAGTGACTAGGGCAATCGGGATGTGTGTGTCAGAGAGAATGAGATTGGCACAGGACAGAGCAGAATTTAGAGCTGTTGTACATAGGGTCGCTATGAGTCACAAGTGACTGGATGGCACATAATAACAGAACAACATATCATCAGATCCTGGGGCTTTGTTTTCTGCAAATTTTTACAAAGCATCTTGAACTCCCTTTATCACAACAAGCTTTTGCTCATACATTGTTTTATGAAATTCTTCTGTCTGCCAATTCCTTTTGGTAAAATGGCTTGTATACTCTTTCCGTCTTCTTTTAATACTTCTTAGATCATTTATTATTCTGCCCAAAGCATCCATAAGTATTGCAACTCTAAGCTTGAATTTGTTCTTCAGTTCCTTCAGCTTAAGAAATGCTGGGTGAGTTTGGCCCTTTGATTTTCTGCCTCCAGGTCTTGGTACATTTCTTTACAATAATTTTGAAAACTTTAATACCAGCATTCAGGAGATCAGGACAGAGACATTGCACCAGGAAAGTCTAAGGTCAGGGACCTCTCCAAATCATGGAGGAGCAAAGATAGCACTTTAAGTTCTAATATGCATCTATTTCTGACCTTGGTCTTGCCAATCATTTGCTTTGTATATGAGAGCTGAACAATGATTAATAATTAGAGAAAAAGAATTAATTTCTTTTATTTGTGCTGTTGGAGACCAGTACTGAATATCCCATGTTGTTGTTGTTGTTGTTATTGTTATGTGCCGTTGAGTAGCTTGCAACTCACAGCGATCCTATGTACAATAGCCCTAAACTCTGCTTTGTCCTGTGCCAATCGCACTGTTTCTGACACTCCCATCCCGATTACCCAGTCACTGAATCAATCCACCTCACAGAGGGCCTTCCTCTCCTGTGCTGTCCCTCCACCCTCCCAAACATGATGTCCTTCTCCAAGGACTGGTCTCTCCTCACAACACGCCCAAAGTGTGTTAGAGTGTTAGACAGAGGCTCAGAATCCTAGCCTCCAAGGAGCCACCCGGTTTAACCCTTTCCAGGACAAATCTGTTTGTTTACCTAGCAGTCCACGGTACTCTCAATACTCTTCTCCAGCACCACAGCTCAAAGGCATCAATTCTCCTTCTATCCTCCTTGGTCATTGTCCAGCTCTCTGATGCATAACAAGTGATTGCAAAAACCATTGCCTGTGTCAGAAGCACCTTAGTCTCCAGAGAGACACCATTGCTCTTCAGCACTTTGGAGAGGTCCCTAACAATAGACATTCTCATGGCAATGTGTCTTTTAATTTCCTGGCTACTGGTGCCAAGAGTGTTGACTGTGGAGGGAAGCAAACTAAAGCTGTGTACAATTTCAATCTCTTTACCATCCATCCTGATGTTGCCTATTGGTCCAGTGGTGAGAATCTTTGTCTTCTTGACATGGAGCTTCAATCCTTTTTGGAGACTGCAGTCCTTGACGCTCTGCAGCAAACGCTTCAGGTCCTCCTCAGTTTCAGCAGGCAGGGTTGCATCATCTGCATAATGCAGATTGTTGATAAATCATCCACTAATCTTGACCCCACATTTCTCCTCATAGAGCCCAGCCTCTCGGATAATCTGTTCTGCATACAGGTTGAAAAGGTGTGGAGATAGGATGCATCCCTGGTGTGTGCCCTTCCCAATTTTGAACCATGCAGTGTTCCCTTGCTCTGTTCTGACGACTGCCTCCTGGTCCAAGTATAGGTTTCTCTTTAGCACGATCAAGTGTTCTGGGATTCCCATTCTTCTCAGAGCCAGCCACAGTTTGTTATGATCCACACAGTCAAATGCCTTTGTATAGTCAATGAAACACAGATTGACATTCCTCTGGTATTCTCTGCTTTCAGCTAAGATCCATCAAACATCAGCTACAATATCCCTAGTACCACAACCCCTTCTAAACCCAGCCTGGACTTCTGGCAGTTCTCCGGTGATGTACTGTTCCAGTTGTTTTTGGATAATCTTCAGTAGAGTCTTGCTTGCATGTGAAATCAATGAGATTGTTCGATAGTTTCCACACTCTGTTGGGTCACCTTTCTTTGGGATAGGAACAAATATAGATCTCTTCCAGTCAGTTGACCAAAAAATGCTGGTCTGTCTGATACTTCTCTAAATCTGAACATTCAGATTAAGACAGACTAGGAAGAAGGATTGGCCATCCACTTCTGAAACAGCAGGCCTCTGAAAACCCTATGCACAACAGAATACATGTAGATAACAGAAAGGGCAACTGAGGTTGAGCTTTCAGGTATGAAAATACAAAGGAAGAGGAACAGTTGTAAGCAGACACTAGTGACTGGGACATAGAATGTGAGATCCATGAATGTAGGAAAATTAGATATTGTTACGGAAGAAATGGAACGCATAAATATTGATATACTAGGCATTGGTGAGATGACATAGACTGGCATGGGGCATTTTGAATCGGATGATCATATGATATACTACTCTGGAGATAAAAAGGTGAGGAAAAATGAAGTTGCTTTCATAGTTAAAAAAGTCATTGCTAGATCCATCTTGAAGTACAATATTGTGAGTGACAGGATAATATCCATACGCATACAAGGAAGTTCAGTCAATACCACTATCATTCAGAACTATGCACCAACAACCAGAGCCAAGGAAGAGGATATAGAAGATTCTTACCAACTTTTACAATTGGAGATAGAATATTCCAAAGACTGCCAAAATTGCAAACAAATATGTCTTGGAGAAGGTCCAGCCAGAGTGCTCGTTGGAGGCAAAAAAAAAAATATTCATTTCAAATACTTCAAGAATATTGGGATATTGTTAGAAAAGGCTCTTTCTTAAAGAAGAACATCATGCTTTTTAAAAGTGGAAGGTCAATGAAAGAGAGGAACACTTTCAATCAGTTGGGTTAACTGTGACTAGTGCAAAGGGCTTGAGTGTTTGAGTGTACATGAAATTGTGAGGTTAGCACAGGATATAACAGGGTTCTGATCTGTTGTTTGTAGGTGTGCTATGGGTCATATTGAACGGAATGGCATCTGACAACAATGTAATTTTGTATTTGGGACTAAAACAGTTATGGGAAAAGAGGGGATATGGAAATTAAAACTAAAACATGTATAAAAAATGTCAAATTTATTGACAAAATCAGAACTGACCCATAGTTAATAGATACATACTAAAACTAAGTAAGGGAAAAGTAATGTACAGTAGAAATGGTATCCATAACACTGATTGAAAAAAAAAAAAGAAATACACAGTTTATAAGAAATTCAGTCACTGCATTCAAGAACAGAGGCTAAACAAACAGATCTGAAAAGAAAATGAGAAAAACTATACTCATTAATAACATGAGTTTGGCAGATGATAGCTCTGTATTTATTTTAGTATATGTTGTAAGTACATCCAAGTATATAGCAAAGCCCATTGCCTTTAACATAAAAGCATTTAATTCAGATTTTGCAGATCAAAATGTTATATGCTTACTCATTGTTCAGAAAGAATTTTTATAAAAATGATTATATGATAAATGAAATAAATTTTGATTAAATTCCAACACTCTTGTAATCTGCATTCTTATAATCACATAGTGCAATATTTAATCATCTTTTCACTATTCCCTCATTTGCTCAGAAATGAGGATGGATATCCAAAGATGATACTTTCCGACTACCATTCTTCTCTCATTTTTTCCTACTTTTGCATTTCAGTCACCAATTATTATTAATGCATCTTGATTGCATATTTGACCAATACACCATATTTATCACTCTGTAAAGTTGTTTCATGTCTCTTCCTAGACTATTCCCTTCCCCAAATGACAACTATTTTTATTTTTATCACCATGTATTAGTTTTGCTCATTTCAAAGCTTCAAATTGATATTTCAGTTATTAGGTGCCGTTGAACAGATGCTAACTTAAAATGACCATATTTATAATGGACAGGAAATTTGCTCAACCTGCTGACATCCTAATTTGTACTTCAGTACCCTTATACCCATTTTTACAGTCTCTTTATTAGTCTATATTATTGAATGTCTTGCATTCTTTTGCTACCCCTTCACTTTTCCAAGCAGGATGTCTGTCTTTCCAAAGACAGGCTAATCTGACAATATGCCCAAAGCATGTGAGATGAACTTCATGTTAATGTAATTATATATATATAAAATTTAATAGTTGTTTATTTTGTGTTTGCCTTTACCTAAACATATCTGTTTCTGCAAAATTCAGCTTTGTTATCTTCTATTGGTAATTTGTTCTGCTTCAGAAATGAGTTAAGCTTACCCACCTTTAAGTTATTAATTCTAACAAATTTTATTCCAACAAATGTCTTCTGGTTACCAAATATAATATCTTTTATAAATAACAACAGGGAACATTAACAGAGAAGCAAGAAACCCTGCAGTAAAGAGAATAATCAAATGCTGCACTGACAGATTACCTTTATCTAAGTTATTTCCATTCTTTATCACTGAGTATAAGATCTTTATCAGGATAAATTTCAGTAGAGCTCAAAAGTTAGTTACGTCTTTTTTATTATGGCTATTACTACCTTTTATGTCTTCTCAAGTCCATTTATGCTTCAGGAAAAACCATAGAGATAAAGTACAGAAGAAGGTAGTACACTCTATTTACATGGATTTGATGACCGAAATAAAAATCATCTTGGCAAATTTTCTCAGGAAGGGCAAATACAATAGTGCCTGATTACTATTTTCACATTATTGATTCAAATCTCATGCTTGCATATTTCTTCTGTAATAGGATATTTATTACTGGAATGGGAACCCATGAGAAATTCATGATTATCCTTTAATGCATAAAAAGTGCTATATCAGCACAAGCTTACTAGACTTTCAGACTTTCAAAAAATTTAACTATGAGGACAGACAGAGAGTGGATGCTTTTGAGCTGTGGTGCTGGAGAAGGGTACTGAATGTATCATGGACTGCCAGGAAAACAAACAGATTCATCTTGGAGAGGATTAAACCAAGCTACTCCTTGGAGGCAAGGATTCTGGGGCTTCGTCTGACA
>NW_006399768.1:899391-915014 GCF_000299155.1 Elephantulus edwardii | reverse complement strand
GAGGGACAACACAGGAGGGGAAGACCCTCTATGAGATGGATTGATTCGGTGACTGGGGTAATCGGGATGGGTGTGTCAGAGGCGGTGCGTTTGGCGCACGACAGAGCAGGGTTTAGGGCTGTTGTGTATAGGGTCGCTATGAGTCGGAAACGACTCGACGGCACATAACAACAACAACAACTTAATTAAATAATAAAGCTAGGAAGTTAAATGAATATCATCATACCTTCCAAGAATTGTTGCTTTTCCCTTCACTCATTAAACTTGCAGTCTATTATTTTTGAACTTTTAGTCAACCTCTTGATAACGAAATAAATGAAATTGATGGTAAGCAACACAGTGAAATTTTCAAAATTTGAAAAAAAAAAACACAACCCAAGCATGATGTCCCTTTCCAAGGAATAACCTTGCCCGGTTACATGACCAAAGTAGGAAGGAAGAATCTTTGACATCTTTGCCTCCAAGGATCATTCTGGCTCACTTTTTCCAAGACTTATCTTTTTGTTCTTTTGGTAGTCTATTCAATATTCTTTTCCAGAGTCACAACTCAAAAGCGTCAATTCTTCTTCTGTCATCTTTATTCATTGTCTGACATACCAGGTGCGGGACAAACTGATAGCATTGCTCTTCAGCATCTTTGTGAAGTTCCTGTCAGGAGACTTGCATTGTTTATGATTTCCTTACTGCTGGTAGCTTCATTCCTTTCTCTATCTATAGTAATATTGACTGTTGGACTGTGATAAAGTCCTTTGTTTTCTTGATGTTGAGAGGCAATCCAACAACCTTGATCATCTGCAGCAAGCATTAATATAGTCCTCACTTTGAGCAAGCAAGATTTTGTCATCTGCATAATGTAAGTTGCTGATGAGTCTTCCTTCAATGCTGATGACACATTCTTCTTCATAGAGTCCAACTTTGCTAATTACTTGACTGTGTGGCTTTACGAGAAGAATAGAAATCCAAGAACACTTAATTGTGCTCATGATAAATCTATGCCTACTTCAAAAATCTGTTGTCCAAATGGAGAATGAGAATATTGCCTAATTTGCTATATGTTCTCAGACAATAAGAAATTTAGTTAACAGTCAGTTAAAATGACAATTAGAAAATCTTTAAGTGATAAGAAAATAGAAGTTTGCCTAATATGTATATGTTGTTGTTGCGGTTAGTCTTCATCAAGTCTACTACAACTCAAAGTGACTCAGTGAGTCACAGATCAAGACATTACCTTGTCCTATCCCTGTTCTTACACTCTCTGCATGTTCAAATCCATTTTGCAGTCACTGATGAATCCATTTCTCAGAAAGCCTTCTTTTACTGATCGTCTAGTCTTCCAAGCTTACTGTATTGTCCCAAGGACTGATGTTTCCTGACAAGGTGCCCAAAATGGTTGCTGGAGCTTCATTATCCTTGTCTTTAAGAAGCAAGCTGGTTGCAGTTTCTCCAAGATAGTTTTAGCAGTCCATGATTTATTCAGAACGCTTTTGTATAGTCACAATTTTAAAGAAAACGATTCTCCAGATGTCCATATTCAGTGACTGACTTTCAAATGCTGCTGTAACAATTGACATATCCTAGTGTGGGTCTGACACAACTTAGTCTTTAAAGCAGCATTCTTGCTCTTTAGTAGTTTATAAAGATCTTTGACAGAAAAAATGTCCAGTGCAACACATAGTTTTAATTCTTGATACTCTACAGTAAACAGAATGGTAATAGCTAAGAGATAAAGCACTTGTTTTCAGATCTAGAGGTCCTTGTTTAAAATATGGGATTATATCTTGGTTCAAATTCTTATAAGCCTTCACTTTCCAAAGAACAGCCTCTTCTAACAACATATCCAATATATGAGAGATGAAGCTTTGCCATCTTTGCCTCTAAGGAGCACTCTTGTTGTGGTTTCTTCAAGACATGACTATGTGTTCTTTATACGTTCCTGGGATATCCAGCACTCTTCTTCTACTTCACAAGTTAAAGGCATTGTATCTTCTGTCATCTTTATTCTTTGCCCAGCTCTCAGATGCATAGCAAGTTATTTCAGACTGTGTCTTGAATCTGATCCACATTTGCCTTTTAACTGACAATTTTTCATTAAAATTTTAGAGAGGTACTCTTGACAATAGACTTTTCTAGTGCAGCATTTCTTTTGATTTATTACTGCTGATGCCAAGGGTAATGATAGTGGACCCAATAAATTGTTGACAATTTCAATCTTTTCTCCAGCTATTATGTCTGTCAACCCAGTTGTGAAATTTTGGTTTTTTGGTGTTTTTTTTTTTGGTCTTGAGTGAGATGTAACCCATATTGAAGATATCAGCTCTGGAATCCTAGTGGCAACAAACTGTGCAACAATCAAGGTCAGCAGCTGGTTCACGGAGAAGAATGGGAACTCTCCTCCCATACAATTAACTGTGTCTGAACACATGCTGGAGGGTCAGCTATGAGTTAGTTCTGCCTCTACGACACATAGCACTACATGGTTTGGGATTAGGAAAGGAGTGTATCAGGGTTGTATTCTCTCTCCATATCTATTAAATGTGTATGCTGAATAAATATCCAAGAAGCTGGACATTGTGAGGAGGAGTGTGGCATCAGGACTGAAGGGAGACTCATCAATAACCTGTATTATGGAGATGACACAACTTTGCTGAAAATGAGGAGGGTTTTTAAGCACTTGTTGCAGAACGATCAATAAATACAGCCTTTGGTATGAATTGCATCTCAGTGTCAGAAAAACAGAGATTCTTACAATTGGACCTACAGGAAGTGTCAAGATGGATGGAAAGGAGATTGAAACTTCAATTCCTTTATCTTGCTTGGATCTATAATTAACATCCTTGGTATGAGCAGTCAGGAAATAAGGAGATGCATTTCACTGGGGAAATCTATTTTCAGGGGTCTTTCCAAATTATTGAGGAGTAGTGATGTTATTTTGAGAACTTAGGTGTATCTGATCCAAGCCATAATCTCCCTGAGTACTAGCTATGCATCTGAGACCTGGAAAATGTATAAGGATGACAGAAAAATAATTCACACCTTTGAGTTGTGATGTTGGAGAACAGCACTGGAACATTCCATGGATGGGCCAGATAAAGACCAAATATATCTTGGAGAGGGGGAAGCTGGAGTGCTCTTTGGAGGTAAGAATGATGAGGTTTGCCTCACACACTTTGGACGTGTTGCTAGGAGGTGCTATTCCCCAGAGAAGAATGGGAGATGTTATAAATGGTGGAGGGTTGGCAAAGGAGAGAAAGACCTTCAACTAGGTGTATTTATATGGTGACTTCTACAATGGGCTCTTGTGTGTGAAGAAGTGTGAGAACTGCACAAGATAGAACAGGGTTCAGATCTTTTGTTCATAGGGTCCCTATGAGTTGTGCTGGATTTGATGACACCTAACAACAACAACAACTATATATATATATATATATATACACACACATATGTATATATGCATATATGTATATCTATCTGTATCTATTTATCTATCTCTGTCTCTATCTATCTATCTATAGACATAGAGATAGGGATATATAGATATAGATGATATATTGATTAGATTTAGAGATAGAGATAGATACAGAAAGATATAGATACATAGAGAGATATATGTTTATGTGTGATATTTGTATGTGTGTGTGTATTTGTTGCTGTTATGTACCGTTAAGCCAGAACCAACTCATTTCTGACCCACCTATAAGTTTTTAGAGGCAGTAAATCACATGGAAGGAGATTATCTTTATCCTGTTAATCAACTGGTGGATCCAAACCATATACCTTTCATATTCCCAGTGCAATGCCTTTCTTTCTATCAGGTCATTAGGGTTCCTTTGTATGTATGTAATCCATACACATATAATGACATGACTATAAATAATCATGGATTCAAGTGTATTAGAGAACTTGTGAATGGCATAAGATAGGGCAACTTTCCAGTCTGTTGTTTGTAAAGTCCCTCACTGTAAGTCATAGGCAACATAATGATACCTAACAGTAACAATAGATATATTTTTTTCTTTAACATTTATTAACTTATAAAAATTATATGACTCATTAAAAACTCGGGGGCTTTGCAGATATAACTGCTGAAATCTATAGCCCTGTCTAATTCTCAGCAATGATCTACCCCTTTGAGTATTTTAATTGTGCAATTTTCACTAAATACTAGTTCATGTCTTTCAAGATTTTTGCTTATCAAATTATTTGCAAAAATCTTAATTGCTCTGAATATGAGAGATAAAATATTATATAATAAAAGTGTTTGTTTTTGGTGTGTTTTTTTTCTTCATTATTATTCCTTTGTATATGTGACAGAATGGTGGGCTCACACATTGTAACTGTGTTGGAGGCAGGTTCTTCTACAGAGAGAACTTTAATGATAATGCTGTCCTGAAGCATATTTGTCCTGAATCTTATCCATGGTAAATAATGGGTTCTATATTAATAGATCCCAATTTTTTCTCAGTAGTGCTAAGATTGAATGGTTTGTTAGTGTTATGGTAGAATTTATACAAATATTACTTTTCTATATGTTACCTTAGACCACATAGCCATGTAGGGGAATGTGTAAGTGAAATGAATATTTGAGGTTCTATCCATCACCCTTAGTTCCATCTCTTTCCCAGGGCATTGGTCTCCAGCTGCCTCAACTAAGAATATGTGGCTCACTGTTGATCAATGTCTCCAACATCATCAACAACTGTTGTTGTTATGTGCCGTCGAGTCGTTTGCGACTCATAGCGACCTTATGTACAACAGCCCTAAACCGTGCTCTGTCCTATGCCAATCGCACTGCCTCTGACATACCCATCCCGATTACCCCAGTCACTGAATCAATCTACCTCATAGAAGGTATTCCCCTCCTGCGCTTTCCCTATACTTTACCCTGCATGATGTCCCTCTTCAAAGACTTGTCTCTCCTTGCAACATGTTCAAAGTATGTCAGATGAAGCCCCAGAATCCTTGCCTCCAAGGAGTTGCTTGGCTTAATCTTCTCCAGGGTAAATCTGTTTGTTTTCTTGGCAGTCCATGGTACATTCAATACTCTTCTCCAGCACCACAGCTCAAAGGCATCAGTTCTCCTTCTGTCCTCCCTAATTATTGTCCAACTCTCTGATGCATAAGAAGTGATTAAAAAGACCATGGCCTGTATCAGGACACCTTAGTCTCCAGAGAGACACCGTTGCTCTTGATTACTTTAGAGAGGTCCCTAATAGCAGACTTTCCCATCGCAATCTGCTGGTGCCAAGAGTGTTGACTGTGGAGCTGAGCAAACTGAAGCTGTGAACAATCTCAATCTCTTCACCATCCATCCTGATGCTACTAGTTGGTCCAGTGGTGAGAATCTTTGTCTTCTTGACATTGAGCCTCAGTCCATACTGAGGGCTTCAGTCCCTGACCCTCTGCAGCAAGTGCATGAGGTCCTCCTCAGTTTCACCAAGCAGGGCTGTGTCATCTGCATGATGCACCAACAAGTGTGAGGCCATTATAAAAAAGAGAGCTAACTAGATCACAGAGATTGTGGCAAGCCATAGGCTTATGGAGCCAGACAGAATTAGGAACAAGGCCCTTGAGAAAAGAACCTCAACACCATGAAATAAGAAGCAGATAAAGCATTACACATCTTTTGAGGCCAGAAATAACTGTACCGGAGGTATCTGCCTGATGAATGAGAAGCTGTTTGGACTCATCGAGGGACTGTGTCTTGCTGTTGACTGAGAAGCTCTCTGAGCTAATTGGGAAGTCTTGTCTTTCTGTTAACCCAACTTGAAGACTACTATTTACTGATTATGGACTTTTACTTTATGATATCCTTTGCCTTCCCCCAGTCCTAACCCATTTCCATAATAAACTCCACAACTGTGATTAAAAGGAGATTCTATAAAGTCTGTGTTTTCATTTACTTTGACCTGGGTGCAGTGATTAGTAGAAGTAGGTACAACACAGTGGTGAAACGATACATGTCTAGTCTTAAATGAATTGGTTTTATATTGTGGATGTTGTTGACATGGACATTTCCTCTTTTTGGAGTTGGTAGAGGTTGTGCTTGATCATACTCTTGCTGCATTTATCTTTTTTTTTTTTTACAGGTAACAAGTGTGGGCTTTCTGATTCGCAAAAGAAGACTTGAATACTATTTAGGTTATGAAGCACTTTGTGCCCAAAAGTGGCTAGAAGAACACACCTGTTGATTGTTAATAACTCTAATGTGGCCTCTAGCTCATGTTTTATCTTATCCAGAAGACCCTTTCCTCAACAGCTTGTGTGATCATCCTTCTACATTCGTTGTGCTTGCTCTTTATTTGATCTCACTACAGTTCTTTGGGTTTTATGTTTTAGTTCTTCTGCTCCAAGTCTAACTTGATTACCGAATTAAGTTTAGTTATGAAATAAAAATTAAACCATTATATTTGTGTTCATTCAGTTTCAAATATTCATGACAGTCTTTGGACACATCATAAGTAGCCTCTTAAATATTAATATAATTTATACTTAATCTCATAGAATTTTTAATTTTTTTACTCACTGAATTAGTGTGGTGATACCAAGAAACAGTGTAGTGATTCAGTCACTGACTGAATATATTTCTAATGTAAGCTTTGACTATAATGCTGGCATAGGCATAGGCACAAATAAGAAAAAGAAAATAAAATAACCCAAGCTGGAACTCTCAGTAGGTGGGACTAAATTACAGTCTGAAAAAAATCATCAATTGACTTATTTGCTACTAATGTTGTAATCATTACAACAAAACAAAACAAAACTCTCAAGACAAAAGAACATGCAAAACCAAAACGTCTGAAACATATATGACATGCAGATGTCACAACCTGGCTTGTGAAGAGAATTTGAAACACTTAAACACTTAACTGAATAAGATTTAGTGTCAATTATATTCCCACAAAAATAAAAATCTTCACAATTGCATTAATAAGCAACATCACAATAAACAGAAACTATTGAAGCTGCCAAATATTTTTTTATTTGGAGCCACCACCAACAGTCATAGAAACAGCAGTGAATAAATCATATGATGGAACTCTAATCTGCTTCTCACCCTGAGAACTCAAGTTTACCTCACCAAGATGTTTTCACTCACTTATTATGCATGTGAAAGCATGATGTTATTTAAAGACTATCACCACCAGAGTTGAGCATCTTCTCCCCTGGTCAGTAAATTTCTTGCCCCAATAAACTAATGTCTTTAAGTGTGTCTCCAAGTAGGTTTTCCTATCACTCTGTGAGCAAGAACCATGAGGGACTTTCCCTCTGGAGAAAAAAAAAAACCTCAACAATTGCAAAGCCACCAGCTGAGAGACCTAAAAGTCCTCCAGAACATTCATAGGTAGGGGGATATCAGAGGAGGAAAGGGATCAGTAGAGGAAATATCAAGACGAACTTGGATAACCATATAATGCCTTGTTTCCTAGAGAATTGATGCCCTGACAACATTCACTCTGAATTTGGAAGGCCTAGAAAGACTTATAAGTGCCAGTGGCCAAGGAAACCTGGTCGATGCTTTGTGTGGTTAAACCAAAAGGAAATAGCTGAAAAGTAGATAGCTGTGCAAAACTAGTCCTACAAGTTGTGAAAGAATTAGTCACCACTAAAAAGCTTATCTCCTGCTTGCAAACATTGAATCAAGCAGTGGAGACTTTTCATGCTGCTTAGATAAAGGGAAAGAAGGAACTGCCTTCACCAGAGAATTTAAAAGGACAAGAAGCCAATTAAACAGGTGAGGTCCATGTAGTTCATGGAGAGAATCAACCTAAGAGCTGGTCACCTGTGGTCCCACCCCAGCTCCACTTGGGAGTCCTCACATCCATTGGTGTTCCAAGAATGGAGATGGTGGAGAAGGAAGGAGCAGAAAATTTTTGCTGGATCTCTGACAAGGCACAGCAGGCAACGGGGTATACTTTACCTCGTTATGACCAGCTCCAGAGGAGGACCAGAAGGGAACATGCTTTTCATACAATCCAAGCACTCTCTCACCCTCATTTTGGCTTCCCACAAAACCAGAGGTAAGGCATGTCTGGAGGTGGGACCAAAGTTCTTGCAGTTCTCAGGTAAAGAAATTAGCAGGAGATAAGCCCTGCATTAGAATCTTTATGCATATTGGTCTCCAAAGAACGGACTGTTTTGGCATTGGTAGATTCAAAGGCCATTTGCACACTTGCATTTAGCAATGTTCCATTTTTTCTTATATTTAGGAAGAAATGGAATGATTGGTGAATTATAATGGATTGGCCTGGGTAATTTTGAATCAGACAACTATTTGATCTATACAGCCAGAGATGAAAGGGGAAGAAAAATGGAGTCACTTTCAGCGTTGATTAGACCGGTTTTTTTTTTGGTCTATATTGAAACATAATGTTGTGAGTCACTGAGTAATATCCATACACATACAAGAAAAACCTGTTAATACTACTTATGGGAAACCAAACTTTATACCAAATATTATATGAAAATCCTGGTTCAGGAATTGAAGGAATTACAGATTTATAAGTTAGGATTTCTCTTGTGGCAGATCCTAGAAAATGAGCTGTTTGTTCCCTGCAAGACAGGAGACAGCAAGGGACCCCCTACAGAGGAAGTGTTACTTCCTGAGCTAGAGTTCACCCTGAGGCATCAAGGTTAATAGTTAAGGGTAAACTGAATTCTTGCATTTGTGAACCCCTCCTTCCTGAGTCAAGCAGAAGGTTTTCAATAGAAAGAGATTGGCTTCATTTGCATTGAATTCTCTTTGTGATTTACTTCCTGATAATTTTCCATAAAGACACAGAGAAACATGACTTGGGGTCTTCAGTCAAGAACTGCTGGCCACCTGTTTTATGCTCTCTGCTCTATCACATTCCTGTCTGTTTGTCTCTTTATTAATAATTATAAAATTATTTCATTCTTTGGGACCCTCGGTCTGCAACAACTACTTCCACTAAAATATATGTACAAAAAACTAGAGTCAAAGAGGAGAAAATAGAATACTTCTAGTGGTTAGAACCTGTGCTGCAATTCTGAAGGCACTTGGTGCAAATCCACCAGCTGTTTCATGGGAGAAGAATGGGCAATCTCTTCCCATTCAATTGACTGCTTCTGAAAACCTGCTGGAGGGTCAACTATGGATTGGCTCCAACTCAATGGTAAACAACACCAATACCACCACCACCAACCAACTTTTGCAGTTGAAAATCGATCAAACATGCAACCAGGATGCATTAAAATGGGCAACTGGAATGTGAAAGTTAAGAACAGAGAAAAAGGGTCAGCATTGTGAAGCATGGATTTGGTGACAAAAATGAGGCTGGAGATAGAACAATAGAATTGTGCACAATGATTCATTAATTGCAAATACTTTTTAATAAGAAAAAACAAATGACGGCTATACCTGTGGAGCTCACCAGGAATTACATTGATTACATCTGTGAAAAGAATGGTTGGAGAAGCTCAATATAAATTATGACATCAAGGCCAGGTGTAGATTATGGAACAGATCATCAGTTCCCTATATATGTACTATTCTGGCCATTTTTATAATGATCTTCAGCAGTATTTTGTTTACATGTGATGTTAATGATATTCTGTTGTATCACCTTTCTTGGGAATGGGAAGAAATATGGACCTCTTCCAATCCATTGGCCAGACAGTTGTCCTCCAAATCCTGGCATAGATTGGTGAGCACATCCAGGACTGCATCTGTTAATTGAAACAAGTCACTTTGTATCTCATGGATTCCTGGGTCTTTACGTTTTGCCAATGCCTTCAATGCAGCTTCTACTTTCTCATTCATTACCATTGGCTCCTGCTCATATAGTCTTTCCTGAAATTTTTCAGTGTCACTCAGTTCTTTTTGGTACAGTGACTCTGCGTATTTCCTCCACCTTGTTTTCTTTTTTTTATGCTTGTTGGGCCATTCATTATATAGTCCACAGCATCTTTCAATATAGCCAGTCGAGACTTAAATTTGTTTTTCTGTTCTCTCAGCTTGAGACATGCAAGGGAGTTTTTCTCTTTTTAGTCTCCAATTCCAACTCTCTGCATATTCCACTAAAATACTTTGTCTTTTCAATTTACCCTTTGAAATCTTCTGTACAGAAGATTTTGGCATTTTTTCCCCTTTGTTTGGCTTCTTGAGGCTATACTGCAATTTTCAAGAGTCTCTTCTGTCATCCATTTCTATATATCAAATAATATCCCTACATCTAATAACATCCAAAAAAAATCTACTAAGCCTAGTAATTGAGATGCTGTGTATAGTAGATACTGTGAGAAATTACTCACCTCATGCGACTCTTATCCATTGACTATTTTCATCCCTGGCCTCACCACTATTGACATGAAATATCAAGATAAGACCATAGCAAAATGTGCTGTGGCTTCCTAAAAGCAGATACATTATGCTCTGACTTTATTATTGGTTGAAACAGAACAAATATAAGGTTGTTATTGTTGTTGTTAGATGCCATCAATTTAAGTACAAGTCATAACAACTTTATGAAAAACAGATCTGAAATCTGTCCTCTGCTGTGCTATTCTCAGTTTCTGAGACACTTGAAGTCATGTCTGCGGTAACTGTGTCAATCCACCTGGTTAAAGAATTTTCTCTCTTTCAACATCTCTCCACTTTCCTAAGCATGATGTTCCTCTCTAATGAAAGCTTATCATCTTTGTCTCCAGTCTTCAAGGAGCATACTGGCTGTACCATTTCCAAGGCATAGATGTTCCTTTTGCAGTTCAAAATGTATTTAGTACTCATTTTCACCACCACATTTTAAAATCATCCATTCTTCTTCAGGTATCCTTATTGTCTGTCAAGTTCTCAGTAGCACAGCAAGTGGTTAAAAAGACTACAGGCTGTATAAGGCATACCTTAGACATCAAACTATCATCAGTGTTCCTCAGTAATTTGAAAAGGTCCCTGACTGCAGACTTTTCCAGTGCAATACTTCCCTTGATCTCCTAACTGCTGTGCCAAGTGTATTGATTGTCTATGCAAGTAAGATGACAATTTCATGGTGTTGCCTTTCAATCCAGTGATGAGAATTTTTATTTTCTTGATGTTGAGATGTAATTCATATTGGAGACTATAGTATCTGATGCTCTACAGCAAGCATTTCAAGTCCTCCTCATTTTCAGCAAGCAGGGTGTATTATCTGCATAATAAAAGCTGGTGATGAATCTCTCTCCAATCCTGATTCCAAATTCCTGTTCATAGAGTCCAGCTTATCAAATAGTTTGCTCAGCATACAGATTCAATAGGCAAGGAGAAAAGATACAGCCGTGACACACACCTTTTCTAATTTTAAACCTTGCAGTGTTCCCATACTCTGTTCATACAACTCCCTCTTGTTATAGATATAGATTTTTATGAGCACAATTAAGTGTTCTGAGACTCCCATTCTTCTCAATGGTAGCCATAATTTGTTATGATCCCAACAGCTAAATGTCTTTGCCTTGTCAGTAAAGCACAAATAGACATTGTTCTGTAATACTCTACTTTACAGCCATGATCCATCTGATATGAGAAATGATATCCTTGCTGCCACAGTCTTTTCTAAATTCAACTTGACCTTTCAGTTCCCTATCTATATACTTTTCTAGTCACTTTTGAATTATTTTCAGTATTTTTTTTAAATTTTTATTTCATTTCATTACTTTTTTTGTGTGTACCATCAAATCAGATCTAACTGATACAAGAGGAGATTGTTCCTCCTTCTTTAGCAGAGCATCTGGTGGATTCAACCCGGTACCTCTGAGATTGCAGTGCAGCTTCTTGCCACTAGGCCACCAGAGCTCGCCGATTTTCAGTATTTTACTTACATGTGATATTGTTGAATAATTTTCACACTCTGTTGGATCATCTCTTCTGGAAATGAGACAAATGTGAATCTCTTCCAATCAGTCAGCCAGACAGCTGTTCTCCAAGTTTTGTTACATAGACTGGTGAGTATGCCCAAGGCTGAATCTGTCATTTGAAACATGTGAATTGCTAATGTAAGATATTGCTAAAAAAAAAAAGAATGGCTTTAGATAGTCTTACTGCTGCCCAAGGAAGAACTTGTGTTTTAACTCATACTGAATGCTGCTGAATCTGTGTATCTATTTCTGATTATGAACATAATGCTACTATAAGTTTTACAACAGGCTGTTGTTGTATTGTTAAGTAACACTGAGCTTGAACCAATCCATAGCTGACTCTCCAATGGGTTTTCAGAGGTAGTTCATCACATAAAAAGTGACTTCCTGTATCTCTTACATGGAGCAAATGGTGGGTTTAAATAATATGCCTTTGGGTTGTCAGTGTAATTTCTTATCACTATGCTAACAACAGAGAGAAGGATATATCTTCTAGTCAACCATTGTTTGTAAACTTTTTTTTATTTTCCTTCAGCTAGATCCTATAGTACATACTCTATGGGAGTTATATTTAGCTGTAGTCTTCACTATTGTCGTGGCCTTCTATTGCAACTATAAAACATTTGCCTTGAAAAAAATTCATGGATGATTAAAGGAGAGATTATGTGACCTCTATAGGGAGTTGGGTTGGGTGTATGTTAAATCCTATGATGTTGTTGCTATGTGCCATCAAGTTGTCTGTGACTCATAACGACACTATATACAACAGCTCTGAACCTTGCTCTTTTTTGAGTCAATTTAATAGTTTCCAGCATACTATAACCCGCATTACCCCAGTCACTGAATCAATCCATCTCATTCAGGGGTATTTCTCTCTTCTGCTGAACTTCCACCTTTGCAAGAATGAGTTCCTTCTCCCAAGACTGGACTACCCAGGCAGGATGCCCAAAGTGTGGGAGATGAAGCTTCATAATTCTTGCCTCCAAGGAGCAGCCTAATTTCACCCTCTCCATAATAGAACTGTTTATTTTCTTATAGAGTTATAGTGTGTTATTGAACATACCATGGCTGCTAAGAAACACCAAACACTGTCCACCATGCGTAACCATTATCGCATTTGGCACATCAGAATCACAGTGTTCAGCATCACAGCAACCATGAGTTACCTCTGTACAAGTGGACAGACAAGGGCTATATGACCTAGAAGAATATTTGACTAAAAACAATAAAAACAGTATTTCAAAATTCTAGCACATCCAAATGCTAGCAGACTCTGGGACAGAGACTTCTATTCATCTGACAAGTCCCCTCTACTGACACTCACTTGGGATGAAAAGAATATTGTTTGATAATTTTCAGTCATTCAGATAAATCTTATAGATAACTAAATATGGCTGCACTTAAGCGAAGGTGTTTCATTAGACTTGGTTGTTTGGGTTTTTTTTTCTATTTTCTTCATGGAATCAGGGAAAATTGACCATTACCCCTGAGCTCTGTTTATAGAATTAGATGCAGATCAAGAAGGTGATGCTTTTCCCTTTAAACTAAATGTACGTACCCCTGTCATTTTCATCAGCCTATAAAATTATTAAATGTGTTTGCTAAAAAATACATTCTTATAGATCATGTAATCCTGGTATGTCCACTTGCTGTACAGAGGTAACTCATGGTTGCTGTGAAGCCCAACACTGTGACACTGATGAGTCAAATGAGAGAATGGTTACCCATGGTGGACAGTGTTTGGTGAAGCTCCCCGATTAAAACAAGCTTGGAAGCAGGAGTGGCATCATCTTCCACAATAGCTTGCCTCGGGAAACCCTATGAACCTGGAGAAAGGACGAAAGTTATACAAGAGGTGTCCAGGAGTTTCGTTCATAGGGTTGCTATGAATTGCCTGTGACTCGACGACACTTAATAACACAACAACATAAAATATATTTGCTATACACTCGGGGCTGCTTGTACAAGGGTATAAAATAGTTAACTGCTTCCTGTCAACTTCAGTGGCAATCTTTCACCATCAGAGCTGTGCAACATTGCATCTTCCCTTATCTAAACTTCCTATCCTAATAAAGTAGTATATTTTCTTTTGTTTCTAGGTCAGTTTTTCTCCCTGTGAACATGAACCTTGAGGCATTTTCTGTCTGGAGAACAAACTCCAACAGATACTACTAAAATATGCTCAAAGAGAAAAGAATATTAAAAGCATATGGACAGTTTCCCTCTATACAATTAACTGCCTCTGAAAACCCACTAAAGGGATAACTGTGAATTGGTTCCAACTCAATGGTTCTCAATAACAACAACATATATGAGTAAATATTCTAGTGAGTAATTTCAGCATTCTCCATCCTTAGCTTTTAGAACAACTGTTGTTGTTGTATTCTATTTGGTCCGAATCAATCCACAGCTGACCCTCCAGTGGGTTTTCAGAGACACCTAAACCCAGGGGAGGGAATTGCCAACTCTCTCCTGTGGAGCAGCTGATGGATATGATCTGTCTGCCTTTAGAGTTACAATGTAGCATCTAACCACTATGCCACCAGAACTAAGCAGACATTTATTAACGATATAAATACATGTGAGTAACCTTTATATAAGGAATCTCTGATGTCCTAGTGGCAAGAAGCTGCACTGCAATCCTGAAGGCATAAGGTTCAAGGCCACCAGATGCTCCAGGGGAGAAGGATGGGAAATGTCCTCCCAAATGATTCATTGGCTCTAATAACTTGCTGGAGTGTAAGCTATGGGTCAGTTTTGACTCTATGGTGCACAACAACAATGACAACCTTATGTAAGAAGGAGCTCTGGTGTTATAATAAATAAAGAGTTGTATTGCCAACCCAACAGCAAGCATTTTGAGTATACCAGCTGTTCCTTGAGACAAAGAGGGGCAGTCTCCTAATGTATTGTTTGCAGACTAGTAGGGTAGCTTGATGGCAACAGAGTTGAATTTTGAACCTTATCTATTTACCCAAGTGTTAAGCAGATAAAGAAAATACTAGTAACCAAATGAAAAGTGATAGGTCTGTGGGGCTGATTCACTCCTGAGCAGCAACCGACCTTGCTTACAACAGCCACAGCCAATCAGCAAGCTCCACGATCACTTCCTCTGCAAAGAGACTGTCTACTTAAGAGCATCATCAGGTGTCACTGACAAGTTCCAGTAGCTGCAGCCAATCAGCAAGCTATAAGGCCACATCTTCTACCAAGAGACAGCCTCTTCCCATCAAGTCTTTAAAAGCCAGTTCACCTTCCACACCATGTGTGAACGTCCCTGACTGTCATGACTCTCTATAGCCTGGGATAGTGAACCTCACTCGAGAGCCTCAGAGCCCAAGCAAAAACATATTTGCTTACTTTAGGTTCCATTGCCTATTTTACATAATAAAAAAATGAACATATAAACTACAAATGAAACTCAAAGACATAATATTCTGTGAACATAAACTTGATGAAAGAATGTATACTATACGATTTCATGAATATTGAACTTTTAACAGGATGCTCATTTATATGAACAGAGAAGAGATTGTTGATCTTGAGAGAACTTGATAGATGAAACAGAGTACAAAACATATCAGGGGTTTGGTTGATAACTATGTAATTTAGATTCCTTAAAATGAATTCATTCCTTTGCAACTAAATTTCTGCTGAAACTGAGGAGGACCTCATGCACTTGCTGCAGAGGGTCAAGGACTGCAGCCTTCAGTATGGACTGAGGCTCAGTGTCAAGAAGACAAAGATTCTCACCACTGTACCAATTGGTAGCATCA
>NW_006399768.1:892901-898525 GCF_000299155.1 Elephantulus edwardii | reverse complement strand
GCAGTCCTTGACCCTCTGTAGCAGGTGCCTCAGGTTCTCATCAGTTTCAGTGAGAAGGGTTGTGTCACCTGCATAACGCAGATTGTTGATAAATCGTCCCCCAATCTTGACCCCACACTTCTCCTCACAGAGCCCAGCCTCCCGGATAATCTGTTCTGCATACAGTTTGAAAAGGTATGGAGATAGGATGCATCCCTGGCATACGCTCTTGCCAGTTTTGAACCATGCAGTGTTCCCTTGCTCTGTTCTGACAACTGCCTCATATATCTGAGAGAGGAAATTAATAATTACAATAGATTTAAAGAATAAATCAAGTTTACACACAAATTTACACTGAGGATTAATACTCTATATCATGTGACAGAGAGATACTGACATTAAGAATTTAAAGATTAACATTTAGCATGATGTTATTCTTGATATTGATTGCCTTCAAGTCGAGCATGACTCTTACTGACCCTAGGAACAAAAGGCTTGAAGCCTTTCTATAACTACTGACATTTATCAAAGTTCATAGAGATTCTGGAGGCATGTTGTTTAGGAAGTGGATGTCACTCCTGCTTCCAAACCTGTCTTTTTTATAAATTTGTATTAAGTTTTATTAATTTAGTGAACATTTACAGAGATTTTGGATTTCCATTCATTCATTGTTGCACTATTTTCTCTACCTCACCCACCCCAGTTCGTTCCTGGGTTGTTTTTTCCCCCTTTAAAGTCTGTTTTAATTGTCCCATTGCCACAGTGATTGTCAAAGCCAGTTCTGATTAATTTCCTTTATCTGTGTGTCCTTTGCCATTCCCTATCACTCCTTCCTGAGAGAGACTTCACCCTTTTCATAAGGAAAGGGGACAGCATATTCTCTTAGCTACTTCCTGCTAAAAAGGGACGCTGTAGGTTTCAGGGTGAAGATCTTCTCTCACTACTCTAAAGGGCCCCTTGACAATAGGAAACACGTCGACTATTGTGGAGATTGATTTTGGAATTTAGATGCACTGTTATCAATTGTGCTTAGCTGTACATGTTCATATTCTTGAAGATGTATTATGGAACTGTTGCAGCCTAGAAGACACAAATTTAACTAACAAGTTAAAAGTACATGTGTCAAAAATTAAAAGCAATAATATTCCAAGAGGAGGTTGTAACACTGGCACAAATCAAGTTAGAGAGGGAAGGTCGTTCTTAAAATAAAAGGCTTATTGACTAGCACATTTTCTATTATAGTATAAAGGTTAGGAACCACAAGATGTAGAGATTCAACTACATCATTTATTTTTCTTAAGTCCTGAACCAAATTCCATTTACCACTGGGTTGTTTTACAGCTCGGAAGTCCGCCTGCAAGGCAGAGGTGAAGTAAGGAACTGCTTATGAGGTTTTCCGTCAATTACAACAACTAAGAAATAGTGAGAAGAGTTGGGACCTCAGAACGCTTTTAGGACCAAATAGTAGGCTCTTGTGTCCAGGAGAAAATGAATATACTTACCAGTAATGTTAATGCTCACCCACAGCTCTTCTGGGAGGATCTAAATCATTGAAGCATCCTCCGTCCAATATAGGTAACCATTAGCAGGACAGGCAGTGAAAATATTTTTGTAGCTTTTTGTTAAAACTGAAATAAAATAGACATCATATCATAGAAATGTAAAACTATAATTCTTTTATGCGTGGACTAGTTTAAGGAGCTGCAGTACCAATGTGAAGGCACTTGGTTTGAACCCAACAGCTGCTCTGCAGGAGAAAGATGAGCACTCTTCTTTTATTATTTAATGCTTCTGAAAACCATCTACAGCATCAGCAAGGGTTAGTTCCAACTTGATGGTACATAAAAATAACAATGAAATAAAGCTAATTTCATCAATTATACTGGATAGTGATTACAAATATATTTTGCCAAAATTTATATTCCTGCAACAAAACAAAAATCTTTGCTACTTACATAATGACTTCCTCTTCTGCACCTTGTTCTTGTCCTTGATAACTTTTGATGCATTTTCCTTGTTTTGCTATTTTATAGGGAGCTATGTTTGGTATAGTCTTTAGGGACTTGGACTTCTAACCTGAATTTAGCACTTCTGTGGAGGTGTGAAACCACCATCATCTCCATGGAAGAAAATTGAGCCATTTGCTCTGGTGCAATTTATGTTATGTACTGTTTTGTGTTGTTTTTGAAGGTTGTTTTTTTTTTCGTGTTTATGCTTTATTAACACGTTACCACAAATGACAGCTGAATGTGTTTCTAAGCACTGTTGTCAATTTGAAAGTGTGGGGCAACATGTTAACTATTCAATTTGACTGTGTGGATCATAAGAATTTATGGCTAGTATTTATTTTTTTTATTTCTTTAATAATAAGAGTTTATTTATAAAATTTTAATACATTGATTTTGAGAACAGATTCTTCCAATTTCCTTTACCTGCCCCCTCACCCATCACATTGTACAACTCCGTGATTACTCCCCCTTCCCCTGCACATCCTCATCCCTTTGCTTTTACTCTCCCTCACTCCCTTGGATCCTATACTCATTCTATAATAGTGGTTTTGTACAGTATTTGTCCTTGTGGGACTGAGTTATTTCACTCAGTGTAATGTTTTCCAGTCTCTCAAAAGTTAAGATTTTGCAAATTAAGTTATGTACTATTGAGCTGGAACCAACTTATAGCTAAGCATCTGGAGGGTTTTCAGAGTCAGTAATTGCACTGGAGAAGATCACCAATTTTTCTCTCCTGGAGCAACAGGTCCATTTGAACAACATGCCTTCAGGATTGCAGTGCAGCTTCTTATGACTGGGCAACAGAATTTCACTGATAATCTTCTAAAAAACCCACTGGACGTAGAGTTATGAAATGGTTCAAACTAGACTACAATGGGTGAAGTGAGTTTTTTGACTATTAATACAATTATATAATATTTGTCCTTTCAAGATTGACATTTTTTAAATTTTCTCCAGTCCTTACCAGAATTCTCCTTGGAGGCAAAGAGAGTATAACTCTGTCTTAAATACTTTACCATATTGTAAGGAGTGCCTGTTGTTGTTGCTGTTGTTGTTATGTGCCGTAGAGTAGCTTGATACTCATAGTGACCCTATGTACAATAGCCCTAAACTCTGCTCTGTCTTGTGCCAATTGCACTGTCTCTGACACTCCCAATTCCAACTACCCCAGTCACTGAATCAATCCACCTCATAGAGGGCCTTTCCCTCCTGCATTATCCCTCCACCCTCCCCAGCATGATGTCCTTCTCCAAGTACCGGTCTCCTCTTACAACATGTCCAAAGTATGTTAGATGGAGCCTCAGAATCCTTGCCTCCAAAGAGCCACCTGGTTCATCCCTTTCCAGGATGAATCTGCTTTTTTTCGTAGCAGTCCTTGGTCCCCTCAATACTCTTCTGAAGCACCACAGATCAAAGGCATCAATTCTCCTTCTATCCTCCTTGGTCATTGTCCAACTATCTGATGCATAACAAGTGATTGAAAAGACCATGCCCTGTATCAGATGCACCTTAGTCTCCAGAGAGACACCATTGCTCTTCAGTACTTTGGAGAGGTCCCCAACAGCACACTTTCCCATGGCAATGTGCCTTTTAATTTCCTGGCTACAGGTGCCAAGAGTGTTGGTTGTGGAGCCAAGCAAACTAAAGCTGTGTACAATCTCAATCTCTTCACCATCCATCCTGACACTTCCAATTGGCCCAGTGGTGAGAATCTTCGTCTTCTTGACATTGAGCCTCAATCCATATTGGAAGCTACAGTTCTTGACCCTCTTGCAGCAGGTGCTTCAGGTCCTCCTCAGTTTCAGCAAGCAGGTTTGTGTCATCTGCATAACGCAGATTGTAGACTTTGGAAAATATTATGCTTAGAAAGGTGCAGGATCATCCAAAAAATGTAATATTATCAATAAGATAAACTCACAAAGCGACTGTAACAGTGTTCTCAAGTCTGTTTGGAGAGGGTGAGGATGATAGAGCATAGGGTAAGATTCAGAGCCTTTGAGTTGCTATGAATCATAGTCTAATTAATGGCACATGACAACAGCATAATTGTTATCAAGACTAATTAATATTATTACATCTATCAAATCTTCATTCTTCTTTTACAGTCGACTAATATTCATGATAGTTAGTGAAAAGATTTAGATTGCTAATAGCTTCAATTTGTGTGGCTCCAAAATCAACACGGTTGATATCAGTAGCCAGGAAATCAAAAGACAAATTGAAGACGAAATCTGCTGACAGGGACCTCTTCAGAGCACTCAAAAGCGACCATATCAGTCTGAAGAGCAAGGTATGCCTGATCAAAGTCATGGTCTTTGCAATTACTTGCCATGCATCAGGAAGTTGGACAATGACTAGGGCTTTTAGAAGGAAAATTGATCCCTTTGAGCTGTGGTGTTGGAGAAGAGGACAGAATATATCATGGACTGCTAAGAGAACAAACAGGTTCATCCTGGAGAAGGTGAAATCAGGCTGCTCCATAGAAGAAAGAATTTTGAAGCTCTGTCTGACATATTTTGGACATGTGGCAAGGAGAAGCCAGTCCTTGGAGAGGGACATCATGTTTGTGAAGTTAAGGGGCAACACAAGGGAAGAAGACCATTAATGAAATTAATTGACTCAGTGACTGTGGTAATGGGATTAGATGTGTCAGAGACAATAAGGTTGGCTCAAGATAGAGCAGGGTTCAGAGCTGTTGTACAAAGGATTGTTATGAGTAACAAGTGACTCTACAACACATAACAATAACAACATATCCCAGATTTTGTCTATCTATTTGTATGTTGTGTCAGAATCCTTGAAAAATTGGCTTTTCTAACCATTGTCTTCCTCAGTTGGGGAACATGATCTTTAACTACTATAACTGTGGATACAGGGTCTTGAAAATCATCAATAGCTGTGGGACCAATATAGAGAATATGTTCCACACTGTGAGAGTTGGTGGTAGAAGGACTGGGAAGTCACTATAAGAGATGGTGGTGGAGAGAGGGTGAAGAGACTGTGTCACTGCTCTGGCAAAATGTTACCAGAGTAATCTTGGAGATGGACCTCTCATTAAAGGTTTTGATTGCTGGATGATTGAATAAAAAGCTGATTTATATATTCTCTGAGATCAAGTTTGCTGGATGATTGATGAAACCAGAGGTTTATTTGAGCTGCAGAACTGAACCTAGGCTTTCACTTGTTGATTGAGATGCTATCTGAACTGACTGATTATCTGAATTAGTTAATTTGTTAATAAGGTTTGGGGCTGCTGGACTAAACTTGGACTTGTACTGTGTAATATTCTTTGCCTCCCCTACAAATACTGAACTTACTTTGCTTATAACTCCAACTGTGAGTAAAGTCTGTGAGTCAATTTTTAATGAACATTTGACCCAATGATTGATAGTAATAGGTGCAGGAGCATGAGGGTGGCATGTCTGTCCATGTAGCTATTTGCATGGTTCTAGTTCAAAGTGAAGCTAAAGAAAATAAAATCAAATACACAAGAAGCAAAGTGGGTTATTGAGGTTTTTGGGTTTGGATTGTATGTGTGTGTGTTCATGTTTTGTTTGCTTATTTGTTTTATTTTATACTGGTTTGCATGAAAAGTTCATTTTTTTTCACACTGGATCAAGAAGCAAAGTTTATCCA
>NW_006399768.1:874352-892591 GCF_000299155.1 Elephantulus edwardii | reverse complement strand
TCAGTCCCATTTTACAACATTGGCCCTATGCAATATTTGTCCTTTTGTGGCTAAGATATTTCACTCAGCATAATGTCCTCCAAGACCATCCATTTTGCATATTTCATGAGTTTCTTGTTTTTCAATGCTCCATAGTATTCCAGAGCTTCTATATCCATTCATTTGTTGATGGGCACTTGGGTTGTTTTCAGCTCTTTGCTATTTTGCAAACAAAGCCAAAATAAACATGTATGTGGATACATCTGCTTGAGTGGCAGTTATGGTTTCTTTAGGGCAAATTCCCAGTCATGGAATTGCTGGGCCCAATGGTATCTGTATTTGCAACTTTTTGAGAAAGTACCATACAGTCTTCTACAGTGGTTCCACCATTTTTAACTCCCACCAACAGTGAATAAGCTTTCCAATTTCTGCACAACCTCACCAGCATTTGATGTTTGCTGTTCTGTTAAATTTTGCTATTCTTACTGGGTGAGATCATAGTTGTTTTGATTTGCATCTCTCTTAGAGCTAGGAATTTTGAACATTTCTTCATGTATTTGTTTACCATCTGAATATCTTCTTTGGTGCCACAGTCTTTGTTAAAACCAGTTCTGATTGATCTCCTTTGTCAGCTGTTCTTTGCCATTCTTTGGTGAAGTGTCTGTTCATATCCTGTGCCCATTTTTCAACTGGGTTATTTACTTTTATCTTGTTGTGGTGCTCAAGTATTTTATAAATTCTAGATATAAGTAAGTCTCTTATCTGACATGTCATTATTTTTTCCTAGTCCATGTCTTCCCTTTCTACCTTGTTGGAGAAGTTTTTGGATGTGCATAAGGCTTTGTTTCTTAGAAGGTCCCATTCATTTATTTTATCCTCTCCTGGTTGTAGATTTTTCAGGGTGCTTGAAAGACTGTTAAAGTTGTGGATTAGTACTTCTAGAGTTCTTCCAAGCTTTTCTTTAATGAGATTTATAGTCCTTGATTTTAGTCCTAGGTCCGTGTTCCACCTTGAGCTGATTTTATGGACTGAGGTGTGGATCTTCCTTGAGTTTTCTACAGATGGTTTTCCAATTTTGCCCACACCATTTGTTAAAAAGGCTGTCATTTCCCCACTTAACTGATTTCATCTCCTTGTCAAAAATCAGTTGACCATAAGTAGATGGGCTGATTTCCAGGTTCTCAATTCTATCCCATTGATCTATGATTCTGTCATTGTACCAATACAACGCTGTCTTGACCACCATCGAAGTGTAGAACACATTTGAGGTCTTGTACACTAATGAGCTAAGACCAGATAAACTGTGATAGATGTGTAGAAAAGCCAAAGAAATGGAAGAAATGACAAAGAAGATAAACAGATTTCAAAGGATAGCTCAGGAAGACAAAGCAAAATATTATCATGATATGTACAAGGAGCTGATGTCTATGGAGTTATTATTGATTTTGTCTTGCTTGGATCTAGATTCAACACATCTGGCATCAGCAGTCAGTAAATTTATTTTAAAAAAAGAAAGAAAATTTACATTGGGAAAATTTTCTGTCATGGACCTTTCCAGAGTGCTAATTAAAATCAATGTTCACCTAGAGACTAACATGAACCTGATTCACATCAAGGTTTTCTCAATTGCTAGTTATGTATCAGAGAGTTGAACAACAACTAACGATGACAAAAGAAGAATCAATGCTTTTGAGTTGTGGTTCTGGAGGAGTATTGAACATATATTTTATGGAGATAAGAGAACAAACAAGTGTTTCCAGAATAGGGTGAAACCAGGTTACTCCTTACAGCCAAAGACTTTGAAACTCATATACTTTGGGCATGTTGTCAGAGCAGGTATGAGTCCTTGGATAAGAATGTTATGCTTGGAAGGGAACAGTAGAGGAAGACTCTGGGTAAAATGAATTGACACAGTGACTGGCCACAGTATCAGAGACCTTGATGTTAACTTATGATAGGGCAAAGTTCAGAGCTGTTGTTCATATATAGGCACCAGGTCCATAGTCCCTTTACTCTCAGAAATTACCTCAGCTGGTAGTGGTTCTTTAATTGATCAATTAAATCAAACCTTCATTCTTAAAGAATCTAGACAATTAAGAGTCATAGAATAGGAAGATAGTTACATTTCACTAGGAAGCTCTGATGGCCTGGAAGTAAGGAGTAGCACTGCCATCTCAAAGGAACATAGTTTAAATCCACTACCTGCTCCATGGAAGAGAGACAGGCAATCTTCTTCTGTATGATTTAATGCCTCTGAAAATCCACTGAAAGTCAGCTTTGAGTTCATTCTGACACAAGAGTAGACAACAAAAGACAATAGCTTTTTAAAATTGGTTTTAAATACAAAGATTATTGGTATTAATGGACATCACACAAATATCTTCTACTGTAGACATAATCTAAGCACAGTTTGGAGCAGGGTTTAGGGCTGTTATACATAGGGTCACTATGACTTGCAGGCGACTTGACGGCACATAACAACAACAACAACAACAATGTAATGTTGGTATAATTGGAATTAATCCCATAGTCAATATGAGATGACTCCTTTATCTGTTGATTAGAGGCATATGGAGCCCAAAGTGACCAGGTGGTATTCTTAACTTCCAATACAACAAAAACAGTGTCATGCCTTTTCTTGAGAGCATTTCTCCTTTTGGAACAAAGACTTCTGGAACCACAATACTTAGAGTTGCGTGGACAGGAAGCAAAATTTTTAAATGAGTCTGTAGTGGAAAGTGATGCTATTTCCATCACACCATGTATTGATCACAGTTTTAGAGCAAATACAGCCTCCAGGAGAACATTGTGCAAACTCTAGAAAATATTGGCCCCTAGCTCGAGTGGCAATTGTGTTTTTAGAAGGCAATTTCTTCATTCTACCAAATCAGCTGACTAAGGCTGAAAGAGGGTATGATAAAACAAGTAAAATAGGTTTGCATGATGTTATTGTTATGATTTATTTGACGTAAAGTGAGTTCCTTGTTCAAAAGTCATACTGTGTGAGAAACCACTATTACGGATGGACTATTCTAATGTATGATGTATGTGTCATAGTTTGAAAAGAAGCATTTTTTGCATAGAAGGCAAATCTATAGCCAGAGTAAATATCTATTCCGGTCAAAACCAAATCATGTTTTTCCATGATGAAAGTGGGCCAATGTAATTAACCTGCTTCCAATTTGCTGGCTGAGGATCTTCAGCTTTATGATGCCTGGCAAAGACTCAGTGTTGATCTCGACTGCAAACCCAGTGGACGTTCAGGAATACATGTAGCCAAAGCACAGTTGGTAAGTAAACTTCATATTGCAAATCCCATAAATAATTTCCATCCTGCCATAATGGCCACTTGTTCATGAGTCCCTGGGCAGTCTGTGAAGTGACTAGAAGAAGAGGTAAACTGCAATAAACAGAATCCAGCATGATAACAACTTAAATGTGAAAATACTTCTATATTGAGAACACCTTTTGGTGAGCATTTACATGATCTATAGTCACTACTGTGGCTTATTCAAAGAGGCCTATCAAATGTCCAGTCATATTTCTTCCACCTCTTTGATTATCTAACCAAAGTATTGGATATAGTCCATAAATCACTATAGAAGAGCACATTTGACCATTTTGCCTTTCGTGCAAAGTGAACAATGGATACACTTCTCAGTGCTCTATCTTTTGGAAGGATTTACTTCATCATTGCCCTTCAAGGAGATATCTGAAAATTGCATGGAAATGTAAAAAGATCAAAACAAAGGAAAAATTACAGAAGTAAAAGTTACTGACAGAAGCTTTCAAAGACAACTTGAGAGCTAAAAAGAAGTATTAAAAGAAATTGTACAAGTAGCTGAATCTAGAAAACCAAACAGGAAAACATGCTTGGAATTTATCAAATTGTAATTACTGAAAAACAAACTCACTCCTCAAGATGAAATACTAAAAGATTCCGTAAGGGCGGGGGTGGAAATCTTGGATGATACAGGAAGCATCTAAGGTGGAAGAAAGTAAATAACAGAGGTGGAAAAAAAAAGATGGAATGACCACATAGTCACCGTATAAAAAGAAAAACAAAACAAAAAGCACCAAACTTTGGTTGACACAGAATCATTTCAGGAAGTAGTATAAGAACCAATGGAATATAGGAAAAATTCAAAGTTACCCTAAGGCGTTGCAAAAAAATAAGACTCTAGAAATTAGTCTACACGTTGGCATGTTTCAGCAAAGAAATGCAGCCCTGGTATAAATAATCTTGCTTACTATTCTGAGAAATTTGGAAGACAGTGACCTGTTCAACTTACTGGGAGGGATTCATATTTATTCCCATTCAAAAAAAAGGTGATCCAAGAGACTGTGGAAATTATTGAGCAATATTGTTAATATCACATGCAAGTAAAATCAAGAGGGGTCAATTGTTGGGGGAAAAAAACATCATTCTAGGAAAGGTGGAGGGTCAGAAAAGAGAGGAAAATCTTCAACAATATGGACTTATACAGTGTCTGTAATAAACGGATTGAGTATATGAGAGAAAGAGTTACACCAGCTAGATAAAAGTTCAAATCTGTTGTTCATAGGGCCCAAACAACAGGGGTCTTAATGTTTGAATGTTTGAGTCAATGATACTTAAAAACAACAATGCATATGTATGTATATCTCATGTCTAAAGATGAGGGAAGTTTTGGCTAAAGTCATCTGAAATTTAGTTTACAAATTATAAGAAACATTGTGATCAATTAATGTCATGTATTTACTTGTTTAGGTTGTGATTAAAAGTGTTTGACTGATATTATACAATGAACCTTTAATGTGTGATCTGATGTGAGAAGACAATTATAAATGGTATTCCCTTGAATGTTCTAGCAAAGCTCAGCCTTTCTCAATTCTGCATCAGATTCCTTTATTATGAATCAGTAACTTTACTTCTGACATACAGCTTTAAGGTTCCTGAAACTATGTGAAGCAATTATTTGACCCATGGATTTGGGACTTGACTGTTACAACAATTTTCTTAAAAGAAATTTGTTCAAACTTCAGAGTCACCACTCATGTATCACATAGAAGGCTTGAAAATTGCCACTTGTGCCCTGAAAGACATCCTTACTTCTTATAATCGCAAAAGAGCTGATAAAAAAAAATAAAGAAACCAAACAAAAACAAACTTCAAGTCTTAAAATAGAAGTAACTAAATCCCTTACCTTCAAGTAAAAATGAGAGAATTGATTAAAGGGATTCTGAAACTTGACATGGGGACATGTAGACAGATAATCATAAAATTGTGATTATTAAGACTTTAAATTGTATAGCAATCTCTTTGAGAGATGACATTATGCTAAGTTGTAATTTAGATATAGTTGTAATTTTCTATAAAAATGTAAATAGGCAATTGGAGCAATCAAAAACATTAAAGTTGTATATATTAATGTTGTGGCTGTTGTTGTTTGTGCTATCAAGTTGACTACCACCCATACTTACCCTATGAACAATAGCTCTGAGTCCCACCCTGTTCTGAGCCAACCTCATCATCTCTGACTCATTTGAACCAAATGCCACAGTAACTGTGTCGATCTACTTCAACCAGAGTCATCGTCTTCTCTGCCAACCCTCCACCTTTCCAAGTATTATATCTTGAAAGGACTAGTCCCTCCTGCAAGCATGCCCAGAGTATGTGAGATGAAGTTTCAAAGTCTCTGCCACCAATGAGCAACCTGGCTTCCCTTCTCCAATTAAGCATTCATTTTATTCCTTTAATGTAAAAGTTATTTTCACCTACATCATGAGAGAATTGTGTTATAATCACAGACGTGCAAATGAAATGAATTTGGAAATATGTTAATAGGGTTTTTTTTTTTCGTTATGTGCTGTGAAATAGCTTTTGACCCATTCAACCATATTTGCAACCGCTCTGAACCCTGCTCTATTTTGAGGCAATTTAATTGCCTCCAATACACATACCCCAATTACCCCAATCACGGAGTCAATCATCTCATTCAGGTTCTTCCTATCTCATGTTGTCCCACAGACCTTTGAAGCATGATGTCCTTTTCCAAAGATTGGTCCTTGGTTACATGTAGAAAATATGTGGGATGTAGTTTCAAAATCCTTGCTTTCAAGGATTGGTTTCACCAAGCTTTGCTTCACCCTTTCCAGGAAAGACTTGTTTGTTTTCTTAGAAGTCCATGGTATATTCACTATTCTACTCCAGCACCACAACTCAAAGGTATTGATTCGGCTTCTATCATCCTAACCCATTCCTCAGCTCTCTGCATAGCAAGTAATTATGAAGACGATGGTCCAGATCCGGAACACCTTTGTCTCCAGACTCACACCATTGCTCTGCAGTACTCCGGAGAGGTCCCTGACATCAGATTTTCCTAATGTAATTTGTCTTTTGATTTCTTGGCTGTTGAAAGCATGATTATTGTTTGTGAAGCCAAGCAAATTGAAGCTGTTAACAATCTCAATTTCTTCTCTCTAACGTATGCTGCCAATTGACCCAGTGGTGACAATCTTTGTTTTCTTCATGTTGAGCTTCAGTCCACATTTAAGGCTGCAGTCCTTGACCTGCTGCAGAAAATGCCTCAGGTCCTCCTCCGTTTCAGCCAGCAAGGTTGTATCATCTGCATACCAAAAGTTGTTGATGAGTCTTCCTTCAAAACTGGTTCCACATTCCTCTTTTTAAAGTCCCACCTCTGATATGATTGGTTCCACATAAAGGCATCTCAGAAACAGATTTGAAACCTTGAATACTTATGAGTGAAGACCAGCTGGGAATGGGTCAAGAATGTTACCCACGAAGAATGCAAAGGGTCATTACAAAGAAGTAAAGATCAAGATAGATGTCAAAAGAGACTCTGAATATTACACTAGAGCATCAAAAGACCAAAGCAAAGGGAAGAAATCAAGAAGAAGCTGGACAGAAGATTTAATAGGACAGCATGGGAAGACAAAGAAAAGTATTGTAATGAAATGTGCAAAGAGCTTTAATTAGAAAATCAAAAGGGACAAACTCGCTTGGCCTATCTTAAGGAACTGAAGAATAAATTGAAGCCTTGAGTTCAATACTTATGGATGCTACAAACAGAACATGAAATGACTCAATAAGCATTAAAAGGAGATAGAAGGAGTACACAGAGTCACTATATCAAAAAGAATTGGTTGACAAAGAAGAATTTCATGTAGTAATATATGATCAAGAGGCAGTGATGATGGAGGAGGAATTGCAAGCTTCTTTGAAGGGATTGGCAAAAAAAATAAGGCCCAAGGAATTGACAGCATATCAATTGACATATTTTAACAGATACTGTCCTGGACACACTTACCATATTGTGCCAAGAAATCTGGAGGAAAACCACCTGGCCAACTGACTGAGTTCCATATCAAAATTTAAAGAAAGAGTTCCGTATCACCATTTCAAAAAAAGGTGATCCAACAGAATGTAGAAATTAACAACCAATGTCATTAATAGCATATACAAGCAAAGTCCTCCTGAAAATTATCCAAAAATTACTGGAAAAGCACATCAACAGAGAGTTTCCATGTGTGCAGGCTGAGTTTAGAAGAGGCTGTGACTCTAGGGACATTATAACCTATGTTTGAAGGATCTCAGCTAAAAGCAGAAAGTACCACAAGAATGTCTACCCATATTCCATTGTCTGTGCAAAGATATTTAATTGTGTGGATTGGAACAAATTGTGGCCAAGTTTGAGAAGAATGGGAATCCCAGAACACTTGATTGTGCTTAGTAAAACTTGTACTGGGTTGCTGTTATCAGACCTGAGCAAGTAAACACTACATGGCTCAAAATCAGGAAATGTGTATGCCAATAATGCATCCTATATAGAATAGTGGTCCAAAATTCTTTTATCTATAAGCAATCATTTAGGCTCTTAAAAATAGTTTCATGCTCCAGCTAAAAACTTTTCAAATAAGTTTTAGAATACCTTTACTTTCCCATAATGTATTACTTTTCATCTAAGAGAAAGTTGTGTATTCTCTCAGGTCTGACGGTAAGACTTAACTAAATTAGCAACCATTGAGTTTTCTGCAGCTCATAATGACCCACTATTATATTTCCAAGATAGCAAATATTTCCAAGTAGAAACAGCTTATCTTTCTCCTGATAAGAAAACTCTGGTAAATTTTAATTGCCAATCTTTAGTAGACCAACATGTAACACATTATTATTAGGGCTTCTTAGAAATAACTATAGATATATAAATATTGCACATGTTACTTATTTGATTTAATTTTTTAATACTTATGTAATATTTATGCACAGAGAAAAACTTCAAACTATTACAAAGAAAATTAAATTAAAAGGAGCTTTTTGGTTACCACTAATCTAGTCCTAGTTTTTATTTTTCAGTTAGGACAAGTAATTTTTTTTTATCTTACTAAGATAGGCTCATCTTTTTTTAAAAAATATTGTGATTAAGTATTCATATATTTTTCATACTCATCTTGGTATGCTACAAATTCACTGTTCTATATTTCTTAGCCAAACACTAGTTAAAACATTAAACATCAAAAACATTAATCACTTTTGCAAAAGAGAACAAAAGTGATAATGCGAAACTATATTGTTCCTCGAAACAACATCACCACAATGAAGGTTATCACCTCTTCCCTACATCAAATTTCATCTTCATTTACACTCCATATTAATTTGGAATAAAATATTTCAATTTTGAATATTTTTTTAATATTTGTTGTTGTTGTTACTGTGTGCTGTTACCTACAACCTATTCACAATAGTTCTGAACCTTGCCCTATTCTGAGTCAATCACACTGTCTCTGATACACCTGTCCCCGTTGCCTCAGTCACTGTGTCAACCCATGTAATCTAGGGCTCTCTTTTTCTCTGCTGACCCTTCACTCTCTCAAGCATTATGTCCTTCTCCAAAGACTGGTCCCTCTTGGCAATATGTCCAAAGTATGTGGGACAAAGCTTCAAAATCCTTAACTCCAAAGAGCATCTTGGCTGTCACCCTCTCCAGAACAAACCGTTTATTGTCTTGACAGCTCATGGACTGCTCCATACTCTCCACCAGCATCACAACTCAAAGTATTGATGCTTCTTCTTTTATCATTAGTAATTGTTCAGCTCCCTGAGAGATCACAAGTAATTGTGAAGACCGTGACCATGAAACCTTTGTATCTTGACTTACATTATTACTCTTTTGTACTCTGGAGAGATTCCTAATAGCAGACTTTCCTAATGCTATTCTTTTAATTTCCTGACTGTTGGTGCCAAGAATGTGGGTTGTAGATCCAAGCAAGTTGTAATTGTTAACAATCTAAAAATCTTCTCTATCATGATGCTGCCAATTGGCTGAGCGGTGAAAATTTTTGTTTCCTTGATTTTGAAATACAATCCATATAGAAGCCTGTTGTACTTGAAATTCTGCAGCAAATGCTTCAAGTCATCCTCAGAATCAGTGACCAAGATTGTGCCATCTGCATATTGTAGGTTGTTGATGGGTCTTCCTCCAATCTTGATGTCACATTTACCTTTGTAAGCCCAGCCTCCGTAATGATTTTTTTCTGCATATAGATTGAAAAGGTATGGAGATAGGATGCATCTCTGACACACTCCTTTGTTGAATTTGAACCAGGCAGTGCTCCCTTGCTGTTCATGGAGCCTTCTGGTCAAACTCTTAAGTTCACATGAGTACAATCAAGTGTTCTGGAATTCCCGTTCTTCTCAAGGTTAGCCACAATTTGTGTGTGTGTGTGTGTGTGTGTGTGTGTGTTCCATACAGTCAAATGCCTTCGCATAGTCAATAAAACACAATTGGACATTCTTCTGGTACCCTCTTCTTTCAGCCGAAATCCATCTAACATTTACAATGATATTCTTAGTGCCACAGACTCTTCTAAATTCAGTTTATAGTTCTGGTAGTTCTCTGTTGATATATTGTTCTAGTCATTTTTTAATAAACTTCAGTAATGTTTCACTTGCATGTGATATTAATGATATTGTTTGATTGAGAAGAGGAGTAAATATGGATCTCTTCCAGTCTGTTGGCCAAATAGCTATCCTCCAGATTTTTTGGCACAACTTTATTAGCATATTCAGATCTTCATATATTTGCTGAAATATCTCAGTTTATATTCCATCAATTCCTGGGACATTATTTTTTTATAATTACTTCAGAGCAGTTTGGACTGGACTCCCTACTTTATTCCCATTGCTTCTTGCTCATATGCTATTTCATGAAATTGTTCTGTATCAGACAATTCTTTTTGGTACAGTGACTCTATGCATTCCTTCTATCTTCTTTTGATGCTTCCTAGATCATTCAATATTTTACCCACAGCACCTTAGGGCTTAAATTTGTTATTCAGTTCCTCCAGTTTAAGAAATGCCAAGCAAGTTAATAATTTTTTTAAATTTTCTGACTTTTTGCACAATTTGTTATAATTAATACATCACTTGATCTTTGTGAGCTACCCTTCGAAATCATATACTCAGCTCCTTAACTTTCTGCTTTCTTCCTTTTGGTTTGCCTTCTCAGTACTTCAGTGCAATATTCAAAGTCTCTTCTGACATTCATCTTAGTTTTTCCCTTCTTCTTTGTCTTTGTAATGACCTTTGCTTTCTTCGTGGATGATATTCTTTCTTTCATCCTACAGATCATCTGGTCCTCATTCATTAGTGTTCAGGGTCTCAAGTTTGTTCTTGAGAAGGTTTTCAAATTCAGATGAGATAGACTGAATGCCGTATTTTAGCTTTTGTGGATTTGTTTATTTTCTTTAGCTTCTGTTTGTACATACACATGAGTATTTGTCCTTTCCACAGTCAGTACCTGACCTAGTTTTAAGTAACAATTCTTTCCACAGATGTAGGCAGTCTGATCTTTGAATTGTCCAGCAAGTGAAGTCTATGTGTATAGTCACCATTTGTGTTTCATGTATAAGGTATTTGCAATGAATAAATAATTGTCTATACAAAATTCTGTCATTCTACTTCCAGCCTCATTTCTGTTACCAAGTTCATATTTTTCAACCTGATCCTTTTTATTTGTTTACAACTTTTGCATTCCAGTAACCAATTATTATTAATTAATCTTGATTGCAAGTTTGATCTATTTCAGAATGTAAAAATTGATAGAAATCATCTATTTTCTCTTTTTTGACTATAGTTGTTGGTGCATATACTTGAATAATAGTGGCATTAACTAGTCTTCCTCTTATGTGTATATGTATTATTGTGTCACTGCCAACATTGTATTTCAGGATGGATCTAGAAATGGTCTTTTTGACTCTGAATGCAATTTCATTTTTCCCAACTTTTTCATTCCCTGAAGAGTAGATCATATGATTGTCTGCTTCAAGATAATCCATACCAATCCATCTTAGCTTGCCAATGCCTAATATCCCAATATTTCTCTGTTCCATTTACTTTTTAACAACTACCAATTTTCCTATATTCATGCTTTGTACATTTCAAATTCCAGATGTTAGTGACAATTTGCACTATGTTATTTGACCTACTCTATTGGCACTATGTTCCCCTTCATTTTGTGTTTCCCAATGTTGTCATTGTGCACGGTGAGTCAGAATTGGCCCATAGCTGACCCTCTAGTGGGTTTTCAGAGGCAATTAATTATATAGGAGGAAATTGCCCATCTTTCTCCCATGGAGCAGGTAGTAGGTTCGAACCACATGCCTTTAGAATTATAGTGCAGATTTTTGCCATTAGACCACAAGAATTCAGAAAAGAGAATTCATACCCTTTAAAGTTGTGCAAATATAAATGTGCTGAAACTCTTACACTCTAAAGCTGTTTATATCTGTACTCATATATTGATATCATCACCCTCTCTAATTTTTACACATTTCAGTCTTCTTTATCTTTCCCTTTGAAGATGCAGAATCTCTATAACTGCTAGCTATAGTCCCTCCTTTTTATAATAACATACTTAAAACCTCTTATTTTAAATGATGTGATACTTACTCTACTGTTCTGTAGCTTTGTTCTATTTCACATAACTTCCTTGAGTGGTTTTGGCAAAGCACATCACACTGGAGGGAGATTTCCCATTTTTCTCCAAAGAAGCTACTGGTGGTTTTGAAACACCTGAGAAGTATTACCTTTGAGTGCAGCTCCCTAGGCATTATGTCGTTAAAGCTTTCTGAACACATCATGGAATGCCAAAACAACAAATGTTATGCTTCTTAGAAGCAAAGATAGTAAGAGTCTCATCTGCTTGAGGAATGTTATCAGGAGAGTCCAGTTCCTTGAACAGAAAATCATGGTTGGGTAAGTAGAGGGTCAAGGAAAAAGAGAAATATTCTCAATGAGATTGATTGTCACAATGACTGCAACAAAAAGTCTAAGAGCAAAGGACAGTATGAAGATAGTAGAGGACTCATTAGACTTTTGTTCCATTCTGTACAGGTTTGCGCAGTATGATAGTTGAAGCCACAACATCTAATAACAACATGACCTTTTAATTGCTGAATTATATACTATATTTTACCTGTTAGCACTTACAAATCTTCATCATAAAAATCTATTTTCTTTTATTTTAACATAACTCGGTTTCAACATGCTATGAATAACTAATTGAAATCAGTGCTAGATCTCACCATTCAAAAAGGTCAAAATATTTTTTTTTACCTTTTAATTGTCTTCAGTGTGCTTTCTTACCAATATCTCCATTTTTAGTTAATCTAAGATTTAGCCTGGGGTCCTCTATCTAATCCTTCACAATGTTTTTACCTAGGAAAACATACCTAGACTTAATAGTCTAATGTCTTTTAAAAACTCATATATCTCTACTGAATCTTTCTTATTCTTTCACTCCCCTCATCTGCCCACTAACCTCTGCTACACTAGTGATTTCCATTCTTCCTTTTTTTCTGCCTTCCTCTCCTTTACATTTCCCCTTTTGAACATTTTAAAATATTTTGCTGTTATACCTCTGTTTTCACAGTAATGGCCTTATGCATCTAAAGATGGGGTGACAAGCAGCATAGATCAGTGTTGTTTTTGTTATGTGCCGTCGATTCTCTTGCAACTCATAGCGACCCTGTGTACAACAGCCCTAAACTCTGCTCTGTCCTGTGCCAAGCGCACTACCTCCAACACTCCCATCCCAATTACCCCAGTCATCGAATCAATCCACCTTATAGGGGTCTTCCCCTCCTGATCTGTCTCTCCACCCTACCAAACATGATGTCCCTCTCCAAGGCAATAGTAATTTATTATATAAAATACAATGCAAGTGAATGATTGTTTAAAATAAAATACACAGGAATGAAATGTAAATGAGATTAAGTAGATCTTGAAGTTGTTTTCGTTGTTGTTGTTGTTGTTATGTGTCATCGAGTCGTTTGCGACTCATAGCGACCCTATGCACAACAGCCCTAAACCCTGCTCTATCCTGTGCCAACCTCACTGCCTCTGACACACCCATCCTGATTACCCCAATCACTGAATCAATCCATCTCATAGAGGGTCTTCCCCTCTTGCGCCATCCCTCCACCCTCCCAAGCATGATGTCCCTCTCCAAGGACCTGTCCCTCCTTGCAACATGCCCAAAGTATGTCAGACGAAGCCCGAGAATCCTTGCCTCCAAGGGGTAGCTTGATTTAACCCTCTCCAGGATGAATCTGTTTGTTTTCTTGGCAGTCTATGGTACATTCAATACTCTTCTCCAGCACCACAGCTCAAAGGCATCAGTTCTCCTTCTGTCCTCACTAGTCATTGTCCCACTCTCTGATGCATAACAGGTGATTGCAAAGACCATGGCCTGAATCAGGTGCACCTTAGTCTCCAGAGAGACACTGTTGCTCCTGAGTACTTTAGAGAGGTCCCTAACAGCAGACTTTCCCATCGCGATACGCTTTTTGATTTCCTGACTGCTGGTGCCAAGAGTGTTGACTGTGGAGCCAAGCAAACTGAAGCTGTGAACAATCTCAATCTCTTCGTCATCCATCCTGATGCTGCCAATTGGTCCAGTGGTGAGAATTTTTGTCTTTTTGACATTGAATCTCAGTCCATACTGAAGGCTGCAGTCCTTGACCCTTCGCAGCAAGTGCATGAGGTCCTCCTCAGTTTCAGCAAGCAGGACTGTGTCTTCTGCATAACGCAGATTGTTAATAGATCTTCTGCCAATCCTGATTCCACAATTCTCCTCACAGAGCCCAGCCTCTGCTGGGCTAATAATCAGATAATCTGCTCTGCATACAGGTCGAAAAGGTATGGAGACAGGACACATCTCTGGCATACACCCTTCCCAATTTTGAACCATGCAGTGTTACCCTGCTCTGTTCTGACGACTGCCTCCTGGTCCAAGTATAGGTTCCGCATTAGCACAATTAAATGTTCTGGGATTTCCATTCTTCTCATAGTAAGCCACAGTTTGTTATGATCCAGACAGTCAAATGCCTTTGCATAATCAATGAAACAGAGATAGACATTCTTCTTGTAGTATAAATGAAATTGTGAAATTGCGAGGCATCCAAGCAATGTACCATTACTGTAAAACAAGGAACAATGAATTCAAAAAATACTATACAACATGAAAGAGTCTATAAAGGACAATGCTTAGTGAAATTACTCAGCCACATAAAAACAAACATTATATAATGCCACTATGTGAAAATAGGAACATAACAGAGCAAGATATATATAAACGGAGAAGGAGAACCAGATAATGGGGTTAGTTAAAAGGGAAGAGGGAAAACAATCCCTGGAATAGCAAAAGAGGTTGTTGGGTGAAGAAGGGTGAAAGAATTGGAAAGGTTTAATGGAGACTTGAAAAGATAATAATAGGCATAGATCAATAGTAATTAATTGCATAAAATATAATGTGTATGAATGAGTGTATAAAACAACAAAGTATATCCACTAAATATATCTTATATAAATTATTATTTGTGAATCAAGATGCAGACCCCATCTTGTTGACTTGACTCCAGGTTGGGCCTAAAAGTGAAGAAAACAATCAGCCTAGAAAACAGAAAACAGTATAGACCCCTGAGCTTATAGCTGATTCACTTTTGGACCTTGTGACTAATGATTGGCTATTAGTTGACCAGAACTCAACTTGATGAAGATAAGATGTTTCATAATGTGAGCTTGTGTTAATTCCTGATGTTCTTGAATGTTATTGAATGGACTTTGCTTATGGATGCAGATTCTTGAGAGAAAGAAACATGATTGTTTCTTCAGAGTATTGGTTTGATAATAATGGGAAAATCAGAAATTGCTTGCCTGAAAGCGGGGATTAAGGCATGAGTCATGAAGTTGCTGGCTTGTACACTTTCATGAATGCAGTTCTTATAATTTTAATGGAAAATTTGGTTCCTCAGGTGTCAGGATGTTGGCTAAAGAACCCAGAGAGTGGTATCTTGGTGTCTAAGGTTTATCCGTCAATGTATCTTTCCTGGACAATAATTAACTTTCTGCTTTATTTTTTTTATGCTAAAGTATTTATTGTATTAAGGAAAGAGTATTAAGATGGGATAGAAACTCTACCCTAAGAAAGATTTATATAAAGTCCTGCAACCTCAGGACAAGCTTTTTTATTTTTGGGGAAAACTGCCTTCAACTGATAATCTGTAACCCTCACCAGACTCTGCAAATTGATCTGCATACCTATAGTCATGTGAGTCATTCTTCTGACAGATTCGAGTCTCTGGGAGACTTTTCAGTGAATTGCTTATCCCAAGAGACATTGAGGAGCTAGGGAATGAACAAATGAGAGTCTGTTGATATCATAAATTACATTATACAGCAAATCAAGCACATCGTCCAGTGTTGACTCTACACTTTGTATAACTCATATCCTATTAATCTTAGCACAAGGAATTATGAATACAAGTGGCATAATCAGATTTACATATTGAACCCAGCAATTTATGCTGGGGGGCAATCATTATTATGTAGTCTTCACTTCTCATTTTATTTTAAGAAAACAAATGAAATTCATGAATGAAAAATATTGGGCAAGTAAGTAAAAGAATCACATTCTATGAGTTCCTTCAGTGCTTCCTAAGTTGCCTAAAAATATGCACCAAGTGATATATGTGAGTTTTCCTGTCTTAGGCTCTATATACTAATTCTGAGTACTTAGCATTTATTTTTTATAATTTTGTCTTAAGATCATGAATTTTTGAACATAGAATCAAATTCTTATTGCTTCACTACCAGGCATACATACTAGTATAATATTTTTTTTTAAAAAATCTAATTTAACCTAAAGGAAGAAACAAGTTTCAAAGCATTTTAATAAAAAAAGGGCTTTAGAGGTCAGAATTTTGTGGCTGAGTTCAAAACAACTGTAATAACTAGAAACTGAATAGCAATATAAACATTATCCCGTGGGGAAAGTAAACATACTTAAAATAAAAAATGCTTGGATATAAACATGACATTTAAATAGGCTTACAAATAGAGTATAATCAGTTGTATAAAGTGATTTGGACAAAAGCAAAGTATTAAGATTTGCATTTTATTTTATGTACTTGATCATGATATTCCCTCTCTTTGAAAAAAATTAAACATATAAAATCACTTGAATATTTAAAAAGAAAATAAATTAGTATATTTAATGTTTTTTTACTATTCTTCAATAAATGGCTATGAATCAGGAATAAATGTAATCTCTTGGATTTTCTGATAATTCAAAAATCAGTACTTCAAAATTTTAAAATTATTTCCTAAATGTCACATTCTGCATTTTATAAGTATCAATGATATTTTACAACAAATGCATTTTTATGTTAACATAAGATCACAATAAAACATACATCTCCTCTAATATGCTTAACATTGTTGGTAGGGAGGAAAAACTATCATTATTGTCAAATTTAAGACAAAGAAAGAACACAGTATGGAGTTAAATTTAGCATGGAAATCAGCTTTTGCACCTTTAGAACATTTTTAATCTGTATAGGCTAAACTTTCTTCAATTCTAATAGTATATCTTCTTTGTTTTCTTAATCGATATTTTAACCAAAGTTTATAGAAAACTTGCATTTCTCTTCATTCATTGTTGCATATTTTCCTCCCTCCTCTTGTCCCCTAGTCTACTTTTGTATGCACCTCTTATTCTGGTTACTGTCATGCAAATAATACTTACTCATATATTTCTTATAGAGTGTTATTTTCCTCATCTATTTCAATGCAGTGTTCCTTATTTACCCCCAGCCCCATAATTTTAGTTTCTCCCAAACCTCCTGTCATTCCACTTTTATAACAGTAACATTATGTGGCATTTGTCTGTTTGTGACTGAAATATTTCACTCAGCACATTGTATAATATTTTAAGAGAGATGTAAATCAAACAATTATGAGATATTATCTCACCCCAGTAAAAAGAGCAAAGTTCAACAGAGCAGCAAACAACAAATGCTGTTGAGGTTCTGGAGATATTGGAACCCTTATTCACTGTCGGTGGGAGTGTAAAATGGTACATCTATTCTGGAAGGCAGTATAATAGGTTCTCAAAAAGTTGGAAATAGAAATACTGTTTGACCCAGCAATTGCACTACTGAAAATATCTCTAAAGAAACCAGAACTGTCATCTAAATGGATATATGCACATCGGGGTTTATTGCTGAGTTGTTCACAAGAGCAAAGAGACAGAAGCAACCCAAGTACACATCAACAAATGAATGCATAGAGAAGCTGTGGTACATTCACACAATGGAATGCTACACAGCACTGAAAAATAAGGAACTAATAATAATATATAAGTTTTGCATTACTCATATTTATGATTTAAAAAACCATTAGTGAATAAAACACACACAGTTAATATGAAGAGTATCATAGTCATTGTTAACGCCCTCAATCTACAGAGTTTGAAGAGAGATTGTATCAAGGAAACTCTATGAACTTTGATAGATATTGATAGTGGTAATGGGGCACCAGGCCTTTTGTTCATAGGGTCACTATAAGTCATGTGCAACTCGAAGGCAATCATCATCATCAACAACAACATTATCAACAAATTGGAGAGAGTTTCAGAAGACTATACAAAGTAAGACAGTAACCTAGAGGAAGAGAATGTTGACAGAAGGTCCAAGAACCTTTACTGCAACCCTAAATGCATGCAGATCAAATCCACTAATTCCTCTACAGGAGGAAGATGGGCACTCTCCTCCTTTGCGATGAACTGCCTCTGAACACCCACTGGAGGATCAGTCATGGAGCGGTTCCGACTTGACGATACATAACAAGATCAACACCTATATCAGTGGAGGAATTGTTCTACCTGAGGTAACCTTGCATGAATGGATTAGGTACTAAA
>NW_006399768.1:864481-874252 GCF_000299155.1 Elephantulus edwardii | reverse complement strand
AAATAAAAAAAGAATAATACATTGATGACACACACAAAGTAAGAATTCCAAGAAGAATGGAAACAAATCTCAATAAATAAATATCATTATAGTTATTTTTATGAAATTATTCTTTGGTCAAAAGGAATATTTAAAAACAATGAAAATATGTTATGATTTTAAACAAAATGCACATGAGCAAATTCAAGAAATAGAATAATAAAATTTACTAATATTAAGAGGAATAAGAATTCAAGAACACTTACTCATGCTCTAAACAGATCAGGTGTATAATGTGTGATTTAAAGATCAAGAAAGGTGTGCCTCAGGATGGCATCCTTTTACCATATCTATTCAATCTGTATGCTAAAGAAATCATTTGAGAAGCTGGATTTTGCAATGAAGAAAGTGACATTAGGATGGGAGGAAGACTCAATAGTCCGAATAATTAAGATTGTCCCAGACAAATAGACTAGGAAGCTGGATTGTCTATCCACTTCTGACATGACAGAAAATCCTATCAACAATAAAGAAGTATGACCAGCTATAGCAATAGGGATAGATCCAAAATTCGAATCTACTGAAAATGAGAAGAAACACCTGAAAGAATTCTTTAATAACTGGAATGTGCAATGTAGAAAGCATGAATGTAAGAAAAGTAGAGATTGTAAAAATTAAATAAATGAATGGAATGTATGAATCTTGGCATTCTAGGTATGAGTGAACGAAAATGAGCTAAATCAGACATCATATGATGCATTATGCCAGGAATAAAAAACTGAGGAAGAATAGTGTTACATTCATAGTTACAAAGACAATTTCAAGATCTATCCTAAAGTACAGTGCTGTGAATGATAGGATAATATCCATATGTATATAAGGAAACAAACAAACAAACAAAAAAACCCCCACAAACCAAAAAAACAGGTCTGTCAGAGAGGGTAAAACCAGGCTGTTCCTTGGCAGCAAGGATTTCAAAGCTTCATCTCATACATCTGGGGCACGTTCCCCAGAGGAAACCAGTCCCTGGAGAAACACAAGATGCTTGGAAAGGTGGAAAGACAGTGTAGGGGAGGAAGAACCTGGATAAGACAGATTGCCACAGTAACAAAGTTAATGAAGGTAGGTGTGTCAGAGGCGATGAGACTGGCTCAGGGTAGGTCAGAGTTCAAAGCTATTGTACATGAATTCTCTGTGAGTTGCAGGCAAATTGACAGCACATAACCAGAAGTTAAAGCTGTATTTAGATTATCAATATAGCACCAATTAAATAATTTCTGATGTTAGATGGATCTTGGCTGAAAACAGAGATTACTATCAGAATATCTAATTATATTTTATTATTTATGCAAAAGCATTTGACTGTGTGGATCCTAACAAACTATGGTTAACATTGAAAAAGATGGGAATTCCAGAACAATTAATTATGTTCATACAAAATATGTATCTAGACCAAGAAGCTGTAGTCCAAAAGGATCAAGGAAATACCACATGGTTTAAAATTAGGAAAGTTATGTGTTGGAGTTTTATCATTCTCCATAGTTATTGAATTTGTATGCTAGCAAATCATTTGAGAAGTTGAAGTTTATGAAGAAGACTATGACATAAGAACTGTAGGAAGACTTAAATCAACACCCAACATTATGCATAAAGTAAGCAAGATTTGACATGCTTGTTGTGAAAGATCAAAGAATAGAACTTTCAATAAGAATTACATCTCAACATCAAGAAGACAAAAACCAAAAACCAAACAAACTGCTGGTCTTATAAACAACTTCATGATGAATGGAGAAAAGACTGAAATTTTCAGTGACTTCATCTTGCTCGGATCCACAGTTAAATCCTCTATTATCAGCTTTCAAGAGGTCAAGAGATATATTGCAGTGGGAAAATTTGGTGTCATGGACCTATCCAAATAACTGAGGAGGTATTATGTCACTTCGAAGACTAAAGTGTGCCTGATTCAGGCCTTGGTTTTTTCAGTCTTTCTCTGTGCTCTGAAAGGTAGTAAATGAATAAGGGTGATAGAGGTATAATTGATGCTTTTGAGTTGTCTCATATAATTAACTTCCTCTGAAAACAAGTTAAAGGGTCATCTATGGGTTGATTCTACCTTGAATGTAAATAACAACAACTAAAAAGGATTACTCTCAGAATCTCCTGTCAGTCCAGGGTGGCTGAAATCACCAGTTTCATCCCTGTCCCTCATTCTTTTCCGTTCTAGATCTCTTTCTCAATGACCTAAACTTCGCTTCTGTGAGAATAAATTTATTTGTTTGATTTTATCTTAAAAAAATGTAGAAAGTAACATTTGTTCTGTTTAGAAGTTGGCACAAATTCACAAGCAATGATTTAGAAGAGAAAAATTTAATTCCTACATGTGAGCTTTGCTCTTTCTTGGGTGTGATGATATAGTAAAATTCACACATCTTTACTTTTTAAAAAAAACATACAAATCTACCACAAATACTCTGCAAAAAAAGGCAGTTTGGTACTTCCTCAAAAAGCTGAACATAGAAAATTCACCTGATTCAGCTATTCCATTGTTTGGGATACTTTGAATATACTCCAAGAAAATGAGAACTGAGGCTGAAACAGAAACTTGTACACCGGTGTTCATAGCAACATTACTTACCATCACAAGAACATGGAAATAGTCCAGATGTCCAAATGAATGGATTGATAAGTTGTGATACATTCATACAATGGAACACTACACAGCATGCAGGATCAATCATTTTGTAAATTACTACCTAACTTGGAAGGATTGGAGAGCATTATGCTGAGTGAACCACAGTGACAAATACTGTATAAAACCATTATTGTAGAATGAGTATGAGGATCTAAGGTAGGGTGTAAGGTGGAAATAGAGGGGTGAAGATGATGGGGTGGGGTGTTAATCATTAAGGCTGCACAATTTCATTAGTGGGTAGAGTGAAGAAACGGGAAGGATCTTTTGTGAAAAACAATGCATTCAGACTTTGTAAAGAAATCAGAGTAAAAGAAGAAAATTTAAAAAAATACTGTTGTTGTTGTTATGTGCCGTCGACTTGTTTGCGACTCATAGCGACCCTACGTACAACAGCCCTATACCCTGCTCTATCCTGTGCCAATCTCATTGCCTCTGACACACCCATTCCCATTACCCCAGTCACTGAATCAATCCGCCTCATAGAGGGTCTTCCCCTCCTGCGATGTCCCTCTCCAAAGACCTGTCTCTCCTTAAAAAACCTCTCCAAGAAATGTTGAAATAAAAATTTATATACATATATATGCCTTTATAATTTATAAATATATATTATATTATAATATATAGAATTATATAGTATATGTAATATTATATCAAAATATAATAATATATATTACAAATATATAATTATATATATACTTACAATTTTATATATATATATATACACAGATTAGTGGTGCTTGTCAAGTGCATAGAAACTTCAAGTAACTAGGAACAATAGATTGGAAGCTAAACACCTTGCTCTCCAGCCCTATGCTCACAATCTCCATGACCCTCAAACCCATTGTTTCAGTTACCTGGTCAATTCATCTATCTGATCTTTCTCTGATCCTTTCCCAGCATGATTTCTTTTTCAAATCCTTGGTCACACCTGACAACATGCTCAAAGTATGTAAGAAGTTTCAACATCCTTCTCTCTAAAAAGAATATTGCTTGTACTTTCTCTAAGATTTGTTTCTTCTTTTGTCAGTCATGGGATAGTTAAGGTTTTTTACCAACACCACAAATGAGAATTATCAACTCTTTCATCTTTATTTATTGTCCAACTTTCAGATGTGTAGAAAACGTTTTAAAAAATATCACTTAGACTAAGCACAATTTAGTTTAACCAATGTTCTTTCTCTTTAGCACTTTTAAAAAGTCTTTGACAGCAAATTTTCCCAATGAACTATGTAATTTATAACTATAGGTAGGTCTATAAATACATATACATGTATATATACACATATACATTAACTGTTTTTATGGGAGCATATGTGTCAGAGGCAGTGAGATTAGTTCAGGATAGAGCAGGTTTCAAAGCTACTGGTCACACGGTCACTATGAGTTACAGTTGACTTGATGACAATAACAACAATGGCATATTTCATATCCAGATGGATAGTCTTTCCCCTCTGAGTTTTGCAGCTCAGAAAACTGATTATTTCTTCAAGTCAGAACTGAGGAGATGGCACTGTGTTTACTAGGCTTGCTTTTAAAACATGTTTGTTGAAGAATTTTATATCTGTAAGTTTATATATATAATATTATCACTACTGGGACAATTGGCAGCACCACGATAGATGGAGAAAAGATGGAGGTTGTTAATAATTTCAGTTTGCTTGGCTCCACAATCAGCATTCTTTGCACAAGCATTGAGGAACTGACAGACAAATTGCATTGGGGAAGTCTACTATCAAGAACCTTTCCAAAGAGTAATGATGTCAGTCTAGAACTAAGGTGCTACTGATACAGGACATGGTCTTCAAAATTAAGTTATGCACCAGAGAGTTGGACAATGACTAAGAGTGATAGAAGAAGAATTGATCCTGGTGGTGAAGAGTATTGAACATACCATGGATCACTCAGAGAACAAACAAGTCTTTCTTGGAGAGAGTGAAACCAGGTTTGTTCCTGGAGGCAAGGATTTTAAAGCTCCATCTCACATCATTTGGGCATTTGGCCATGAAAGACCTATCCTTGGAGGACATCATGTTTGGAAGAGTGGAGGGACAGCATATGAGAAGAAGACTCTGGATGAGGTGGACTGACATAGTAACTGGGGAGTAGGGGTAGGTGTGTAAGAGTCAGTGAGACTGACTCAGGATAGGGCAGGGTTCTGAGCTATTGTACATAGGGGTCACTGTGAGTCTTAGGTGACTCAATAACTCATAGCAACAGCAGATTTGATATTTCCAACATTGCATTTGTTTATTGAAATGTCTCAGCTTTCCATCAATTCCTGGAACCTTGGTTTTAGCTAGTATAGTTAGTAAAGCTTGAACTTCCTTTTTTAGGACAACTGGTTTTATATTTATTATATTTCACTTTCAGAAAATACTGACTGTTGTTTTTTCCAATATATAAAAAATTATATTTGGTACAGTAAATATATACATTCCTTAATTTACTTTTGATGAATTCTATGTTATTCACATTTTTGCCCATAGAATCTTTCAATATTGTAAGTGAAAGCTTGATTTAAAAAAAGAAAACAAACCCAGAAAAACCTCATTTTCAGAAATGTCAAATATAATCTATTTTTATTCTTTAACTACTGGTATTTGGGGAGGAAATAGGAGTGGCATCCACTTCCTAAACAACATGACTCCAGAAACTCTGTGAACTTTGATAGATGTCATTATTTAGAGGCCTTTAGTTCATAGGGTCAGTATGAGTTGTGGTGGACTAGAAGGCAATCAATATCAACAACCTAACTATATTCCTCATCACTTTAGATAACATTTCAAGAATTGACTTGATGCATTGAACACTAGTGACCAAAATTCAGTCAAGTTGTTGGATGGCATAAAAAGTATCATACATGAAGAAAATAAAAGGATATTAAAAAGTCAAAAGGGTATTAAAAAGAAAGAAGAGACCAAAATGAATGTCATAGACTCTGAAACTTGCTTTTGAATGTAAAGTAGTACACGTGATGTGAAATGAAGTAATTATGGGGTGAGGGATTAGAAGATATCAGTGACTCATGAAGACAAAGCAAAGTATTACAATGCACAAAGATTTAGAGTTGGAAGGGTGAAGAAAATGTCAAACCTTCTTCATCTTGAATAAAATTAAAGAACAATTTTTGACTACAGTTTCCATGTGGAAGAATTTTATTTGAAAAAATACTGAATAATGCAAGTAATATTAAAAGAAGATAGAATGAATAATCTGAGTCATTATCCCAAACATTACCAGTTTATGTTTAAAAATCAAAGTCTAGCATATTATCAAAACTAAGGTGTTGAAAAAGTCCAAGACACATGGAAAGTATTGGTGGAAAGAAAAACCATTATAGAGTGGACAGAATACCAACTAAGATATTTCAACAATCAGATGCAGTACAAATCCTCATTCATTTATGTCAAGGAATTCTGAAGACAATTATAGGGCCAACCAGCTGAAAGACATCCTTATTTGTGCCCATTCCAAAGAAAAACATTCTATAGAATATAGAAAGCAATGGACATTATTATTAATATTATATTCAATTAAAATGTTGGTTGCTAAAGGTAACCCAAAACTAGGTAGAGAAATATATTAATAGAATATAAAACTGAATTAACAACTAATGTCACTTTTGGCATAAGATGAATCTTGGTTGATGTTGTAAAACACTTATTTAAAGAACTAAGAAGATTATGTATCACTTTGAGGAATCAGATGTGCCTGATATGAGCCATGGTACTATAAAATAGTTTATAATCTATGCAGAATGGGCCTTGAATAAAGAAGACTGACTAAGAATTAAAGATTTTAAGTTGTAGCTTTGACAAAACTATTGAATATATCCTGGACTGCAAAGAGAAAAAGCAAGTGTGGCATAGGAGAAATGCAGCCAGAATGCTCCCTATAAAGAAGAAGAATTAAGCCTCTTCTTACAGTTTGAACATGTTACAAGAAGGGTCATTCTCTGGAAAAATACATCATGCTTGGTTAGCTGGAAGAATAGTGCAAAAGAGAAAGAGCCTCAAGATGATGAATTGACAGAGCAACTGCAGCAATGAACTCAAAGAGAGAAGCAAAATGTGCTGACATAAGGTTGCAGGGGACTCACAGGCACATAACAACAATAATACCAACAATAAAGTATTATACATAGGAAATGGGACAACTGATTTGAAATATTATAAAAAAATAGTTCAAAATTGTACGATGATGTTTTTAACAATGATATCAGATAAGTAATACAGCCATTTATTTCTTGTTCCTGAACAGCTCCTTAGCCATCATTTTTTGTTTTCTGCCAGGATAACTCTCTTCTTTACTAACGGAAAAACATTTTTATTTCTTATTTAAAGAAATAATTATTTTATACTGATTTACTTACAAAATTCAAACAAATTAGTTTTCACACCAAACCTTTCCCATTTCTTTTACCCACCCCTCTCTTCACCTATCAAATTGTGTTACTTACGATTAACCCCCTAGTCCTACATCCTCACCCCACTGAGCCCCCCCCCCCCCCTTGTATCCTCAAATCCAATCCACAATACTGGTCTTATACAGTAGTTGTCCTTATGGCTTTGACTTAGTTCACTCAACATAATACTCTGCAGTTCCTTCCGAGTTAGATAGTAATTTACAAAATTGTTGCTCCTGCATGCTGCACAGTATTCCACCACGTGAGCGCACCACAATTTCTCAATCCATTTATTCATAGTTGAACATTTAGGCTACTTCATGTTCTTGTGGTAGTGAAAAACGCTGCTATAAACATTAGTGTACAAGGCCCCGTATATTTCTCAGTTCTCATTTCCTCCAGGTATATTCCAAGTAGTGGTCATATGAAATTCCTATGTTCAGTTTTTTGAGGAAATGCCAAACTGCCTTTCAGAGTGGTTGTACCATTTTACAATCATGCCAACAACAAATTTTCAGGAACTATATCACACAACTTTAATGAGATATGAATCACAGTATGTCAATAACAGAAAATTCATTTTCTAGCTACTGAGGAACTTAGTGTTGTTGTAGTTAGGTGCCATCGAGTAGAGCATGACCTATAGCAACCCTATGAACAACAGATCTGTACTCTGTCTTATCCTGTGCCATCTTTGCACTTCCTGACATATTAGAGTCTGTTGTGTCAGTCACTCATGCCAGTCCACTTGATTGAAGGTCTTCTCCTTTGCTGACTCTCCACCATTCTGATCATCATGCCTCTTTCCAAGCCACATGCCAGAAGTATGTGAGGCAAAACCTCATTATCTTTGTCTCCAAAGAGCACTCCAGCTGCACCCTCTATAAGATACATCTGTTTGTTCTTTTGGTAGTCCATGGGATATTCAGTATTCTTCTCCAATCTCACAGCTCAAAGGCATCAATTCTTCTTCTGTCATTCTTATTCATAGTTTAGCTCTTTAGTGTTTAGTAAGGGATTGGAAAAGTCATGACCTTAATCAGACCCACCTTAGTCCTCCAATTGACATCATTACTCCTCAATAATTTAGAGAATCCCCTAACTGCAGACTTTCTCAGTGTAATATGTCTCCTGATTTCCTGGCTGCTGGTTTCGAAAGGGTTAATTGTGGATCCAAGGATGATGAAGTTGTTGACTTCAATCTTTGCTCTGTCGATCATGATGTCTATAGATCCTGTGATAAGAATCTTTGTTTTCTTTACATTCAGATGCAATTCATATTGAAGACTCTATTGTTTGATCTTCTGCAACAAGTGCTCCATGTTCTCCTTATTGCCAGCAAGCAAGGTGATGTAATCTGCCTAACTCAGGTTATTGAGTTTCCCTCAAATCCTATTGGCACATTCTTCTTCATAGAGTACAGCTTCCCAAATAATTTGCTCAGCATGCAGACTGAGTAGGTATGGAGAGAGAATACAAGCCTAATACACTCTTTCACTCATTCTAAACTATGCAGTGTTTCCTTATTCTGTTTAAACAACAGCCTCCTGATCTAGGTATGGTTTTCACATGAGCACTAGTAAGTTCTCTGGATTCCCATTTTTCTCAATTTTAGCTATAACTTATTATGATACACACAATCAAATACCATTGAATAGTCAAGAAAGCTTGAACAGACATTTTTTCCCTGATATTCTTTACTTTCAGCCATAATCCATCAGACATCAGGAATAATATTCCTGGTGCCACAATGTGTTCTAAATTCTAGTTAGACTTCTGGCAGTTCCTTATCTATGTCCTGGTCTAGTTATTTTTTAAATACTTGCATCAGTATTTTGCTTATATGTAATATGAATGATATTGTTTGATAGTTTCCACAATATGTTGTATCATCTTTCTTGGAAATGGGAATAAATAGGAACCTCAGCTGTCTCCCAAATTTCATGTCAAGCACTGGCGGGCTCGTCTAGGGCTGCATCTATTAATTGAAACAAGTCAATTAATATTAATATTGATTTCTGATAAGCTTAGGAGGGCATATAATGCCAATTTGACCAATTAGAAGTAGGTTCAAGTTTTTTGAGGGATGTCTTGGCATTGAAGAACACAGGAAAATTTAATTCTCTAATTTCAGTTCTGAATGTGATTTCTGAAAATTTATCAGCCATCTGATAACTTTCAAAGAAGTCAAGCTCCCCTGCAGAGAAAAAGCAAAACAGAGATATATGAAGGGATTTAGTCCTTGATAATATCTGCATTACTGATTTAATTTTGTAGTCACTTTTATCTGGGACATGTTAAGGAAAAGGGGTACATGGTGCTTACATTAGCTTAATGTGAAAAGCAGCCAAAGGAATTTTACCTGGTATAATCAACATCTTTAGTAATTTTCATTCCATGAATTTCCTGTCCATCTATTCTTTTTAGTGATTTGAAAAACAAGCTTTACTGAGTTTCCTTCTTATAAATTTTACTAAAGTTGGACCAAGTGGTAACATAAGATCTTTATTTTTCTTCATAGTAAATGTTATACTAAAATGTGAAGTATCAAATCTTTATCTATTTATCAGTCAATTAGTATTCGCACAATAACTGTTCACTACCTACACAGGATTATATACATACACTTACAAGGAAGTCCAGTGAATACCACTATCATTCAGATATATGCACCAACAACCAGAGCCAAAGAAGA
>NW_006399768.1:847639-862104 GCF_000299155.1 Elephantulus edwardii | reverse complement strand
CCATGAGTCGCAAACGACTCGACGGCACATAACAACAACAACCTACATAGAAATAATCATTCATTTTCTTCTGATTCTTCTTCTGGGAATAACTCCAATTATTAAAATATTTTTTCATAAGTCATTGTTTTTAATTATTAGTATGTGTGTTCATTGGACATTTACCAATTTACTACATTAGTTTTAAATGGTGAAAAAAGATTTTATAAAAAAAGAAGTCCTAAAGTATACCAAATCAATTTCATAGTAATTCGGGTTTGCAAAGGTAAAGCAAAAATACTGCACCCATCATTCTTACATATTAAAGAACAAACAGTACCCATATTTCTTCGAATTAAAACTCATTTTGGCGAACAACAAATGCTGATGAGGTTATGGAGAAACCAGAACCCTTATTCACTGTTGGTGGGAGTGTAAAATGATGCAACTACTATGGAAGGCTGTATGACACTTTCTCAAAAAGTTGCAAATAGACATATCATTTGACACAGCAATTCCTCTTCTGGGAATATACCCTAAAGAAAACATAACTGTCACCCAGGCAGATATATGGACACCCTTGTTTACTGAGGCTTTGTTCATAATAGCAAATAGTTGGAAACAACCTAAGTGCCCATCAACAAATGAATGGATAGAAAAGTTCTGGTATATTCACACAATGGAATAATATGTTGCGCTGAAAAACAAGGAACTCATGAAATGTCATTAAAAATCGGTGACCCTGGGGGACATTATGCAGAGTGAAATATCTCAGTCACAAAAGGACAAATACTGCACAGTGCCATTGTTGTAGAAAGGGATTGACACCAGTGTTGGGGTGAAACTGAGAAAACTTGGATAAATTATGTAGACTGCACTAAAACAGATGAGGGAGATAACAGTTTAAAAGCGATATATGGCTGCATAGTGAAGTGTACTCAGGTGCTGGGATGGGGGATTGTATACCAACAAAACAATTTTTCTTTTATTTTTCAAAGAGAAGAGCAAACTGGCAGGGAGGAGTGGGCAGGGAGAAAAATGTAACAACGAATGAATGGAAATCCAAAATCTCTGTAAACATTCATTAAAATTAATAAAATAAAATTTTAAAAAATTCCCAAACGAATTCATTTTTGCTTAAAAGGGAGCCCTGGTGCTCTACATGATAGAGAGATACATTTTCAACCCCAAAATGTGCAGTTTGAATCCACTAGCTGCTTGTAGCAAGACAAGCAATTGCACCCTGTGTAAATTATAGTTTCTGAAAATCCATTGGAATATGCAGCTATGAATAGATTCTGACTCAGTGACAATGAGCTTGAGCTTGAGTTTGTGACAGAGAGCTCAGAGGTGAGCTGAAATTGGACATTATTTTGCTTTAGGCTGTCAAGTAATAGGACTTTAAAATAAAGCAATGGGACTAAAAGGTAATCTCTTTTAAGAAATACCGATTAATAGTTAAATAATTATAAATCTGATAATCAAGAAAACAAAGATTCTCACCACTAGGCCAATAGGCAGCATAATGATTGATGGTGAAGAGATTGAAATTGTTAACAGCTTCAGTTTGCTTGACTCCACAATCATCACTCTTGGTTCCAACATCTATGAAATTAAAAGATGAATCAGTCAAATCTACTGTCAGGGATCTCTCTAGAGGACTGAATAGCAATGATGTCAGTCTAGAGACCAAGGTGATCCTCATCCAGGCCATGGCCTTCATAATTACTTGCTATGTATTACAGAAGAAAGGTGGACAATGACTAAGGATGATAGATGCCTTTGAGTTTCATTGCTGGAGAAAAGTATTGAATATACCATGGACTGCTAGGAGGATGGCTGGAGAGAGGAAAACCAGGCTGCTACTTGGAGGCAAGAATTTTGAAGTTTGTATGACATACTTTGGACCTGCTACAAGGAGGGACCATCACTGGAGAGGGATATCATGCTTGAAAGGGTGGAGGGAGAACATGAGAGAAAGACCCTGGGTTAGATAGATTTACTTAGTCACTAAGGTAATGGGGCTAGGTGTGTCAGAGACAATGAGATTGGCTCAGGATAGAGCAGGTTCATATCTGTTTTGCACAGGGCTGCTATGAATTGCAAATAACTCAACAGCCTATAACATCAACAGCAATAATCTAATGTCGTGTTTGCATTCTGAGGCAAGATTGAACAATTAATACAAGGATTCTTAATATACAAGCTAAGACACTAAACTATCTAGATTCTTCTACTGTTCATAGCGTTTTCAAAAATGCTACAGTCAATATGTTAAATGACCCAGAAAGCATCAAATGAAGATGAAAAGAATATAGAGTAACTATATCAAAAAGAACCATCTGACATTGAAAAAATTCAGGAAGTACTTTATGAGCAGAAGCCAAGGCAATGAAGGAGGAAGTTGAAGGTGCAGTGAAGACACTGGCAAAAAAATAAGGTACCAGGAATTGATGGGATACTAATTGACTTGCTTCAATTAACAGGTGCAGCCCTGATTGTACTTACAAGTCAGTGCCAGGAAATTTGGAGGACACTTTTCTGTCCAACAGATTGTAAGAGGTTTATATGTGTTCCTATTCCCAAGAAAGGTGATCCAAAAAGAATTTATTAAACAACATCATTAATATTACATGCAAGCAAAAGACTGTTGAAGATAATTTTTAAAATGGCTAGAGCAATACATAGAGAACTTTCAGATGTCCAAGCTGGATTTAGAAGAATCCGTGGCACCAGGGAAATCATTGCTGATGTCTGATGAATCCTGGCTGAAAGTAAAGAATGACAGAATTATGTCTGATTGTGTTTTATTGACTATGTGAATGCATTTGACTGTGTTTATCATAATAAGTTATGACTGATGTTGAGAAAAATGGGAATCCCAGAGCACTTAAGTGTGCTTATGCAAAACCTAGACCTAGACCAAGAGGCTGTGGTACAAAGAAAGCATGCAAACATTACATAGTTTAATATTAATAAGAGAAAGTGTCAGGGTTGCTGTCTATAACTATTAAATCTGTAAATTTAACAATCATTTGAGAAGCTAGATTTTATGAAGATCAGAGGAAGACTCATCAATAACCTGTATTATGCATATGACATACCTAGTGAGGAGGACTTAAAGCACTTGTTGCTGAAGAGCAAAGAATAGAGCCTTCAATATGGATTGCATCTCAACATCAAGAAAATAAAAATTCCAGAGGCACGTGGTTCGAATCCACCAGATGCTCTTCTGGAGAAGGAACAACAATCACTTCCCGTACCAGTCAGATCCAATTTGATGGTACACACACACACACACACACACACACACACACACACACTCTAATAATAAAATAAAGGAAACAAAAATTCTTACCACTGGCCTAATAGACAACATCATGATAGATGGAGAAAAGACTGAAACTGTCAATAACTTCATCTTACTTGGATCCACAATCAATACTTTTGGTACCAGCAGTCAGGAAATCAGGAGATACGTTGCAGTGGGATAGTCTGTAGTCAGGGACTTCTCCAAATTATTGAGGCCTAAGCTGCATTTTATTCAGGCCATGGTCTCTCTGATCACTTTCTATGGATCTAAGAGCTGGATGACAGAAAAGAATTGTACCTTTGAGCTGTGGTATTGGAGAAGAGTACTGAGCATCTCACATACTGCCAAAAGAACAAGAAAGTACAGCCAGAGTGTTTTTTGGAGACAAAGATGATTAAGCTCCGCCTCATATGCTTCAGGTATTTTGCCAGAAGAGGCTCTTCCTTGGACAGTAACATCATGCTTGGAAAGGTAGATGGTCAGTGAGGGAGAGGAAGACCCTCAACCAGGTGAATTAACACAGTGACTACCACAATAGGCTCTAGTGTGTCAGGAAGTGTGAGGATGTCACAGGATAGGACAGGATTCTGATCTCTTTTTCATAGGGTTACTTATAGGTTGAACCCAACTCAATGACATCTAACAGCAACTATAAGGTAATAAAATGAATATATTATTACATTCAGAGAAAATAAAAGGATATTATTGTTGCGCACCTTGCCTGTCCAGCAGGAATAAGGACACAACACACCAGCAGTTCCTTCTCACAGCGGTTTACTCAGGAGTATGGTTACAGAGGGTGGTGAAAGATGGAGTCCCTCTGAAGATGGAGTCTCTCTCCCCCTTCCTGAATGCGGCTTTTATCCCCTTCTCAGTACTCCGCCCATCACCTATGTGTCATGCCTCTATTGGATCCCTAACCCCACGTAAGGTCAAGCTATTGACCAATGAGAGCACTGTGCTCGAATAAGGTCTTGTTTGTGTTTAAGGCAAACAAAGAGAAGCAGGAAATCAGCGCCATCTTGTAATGGCGACCATGCGGCCGTTCATGGCCCTCCACATATTATATCCTTAAATGATATCTCATAAAATATTCATCTCTAAAGTATTAATAATATTGTATTTTCCTTCATAATGTATTTTTTCTTTATAACGTTTGTGTGATGGTATTTTAGTATCGTATGTCTGCCTCGATCTTTCTACAGTGTTAGTGAAAAGTGATAGAAATATGTAACAAGACAGAAAAAAAAAAGTCCATAAAGTTCTATTTAAAATCTGTCTTATCAGATATCTGTCTAGTAATCAGTTTCATTTTATGTATATGGTAACAACTAAAATATATAATTTAATATTCAACATAAAAATTAAAATTGTCAATAATGATTTAATAGCTTTTCATATAATAGCTTTTACTTAGAACCATCTTCATTTTATACACTTATAAACCAATGAATAAAAAAAATTTAGCTTATTGATGTAGTCAAAGAACATATTATAATAGAAGCTTGGTGAGTAGAGATTTTTTGTTATTTTTTTGCATTTTCATGGGTTCATATGGTGAAGATTCTACTCAGAAGAATTCTTTTTCTTGTGGGCCTTTGTATTTTAAAGTTGGTTGGGCCCTGGCTAAAACTCCAGTTTGGAGGCTCATGTGTGAAGCAATTGGATTCTGGAGGGCAGGTTCTCTTGTTTCAGTTGAACATCAGGTGTAAACTGGTTGTTTTTATTTCATTCACAATAATATTTGACCTGGCTGGTCATCTGGATTTACTCGATTTAGCTAACAATCAGCTGTAGGCTGGAAGCCTCTTGTTTAAGTCAATCAGAACCTGATGGGCAGGCCATTTTATTTCAAAGTTGGTTAAATTCTTGGGCCTGTAGCCCTTTGGTTGCTAATTTAGGTTTGGGAAAAACATTGTTCTATATGGTACAGCAATGGTCTGTTGGTTTGTTGTACTGAGGTAACTTGGGTTTGCTGTGATGCTGAATGCTGTGCCACTGGTGTGTCAAATTCTTTAATTACTCATGGTGGACAGTGTTTGTTAGAGCTCCCTGATTAAGACAGTCTTGGAAGCAGGATTGGTATCCACTTCCTAAATATCATATGTTTGGAAACTCTATGAACATTAGAGAAACAACAATAGTTATAGAACAGGGTTCAGATCTTTTGTTCATGGAATCATGAGTCATACGTGATTCGATGACCCTTCACCACAATAATAACATAAACAAAAAATAATAATTAAAATATATAGAATACAAATAAAATATAATAACATAAGTAAAATACACAAGAATATCAAAACAGTAATAACAAAAGCAGTAATAGGAAATAAAAGTAGTAGAGTAATAGTAATAGTGTAGGAACAGAAGTAATAGTAATAGATGTTATAGTAGGAATTAAAGGGAGCTGTGGTGTCTTAGTGGTAAGGAACTGTACTGTCAATTCAAAGTTACGCAGTTTGAATCTAACAGCTGTTCCACAGGATAAAGAGGGGCAGTCTCCTACCATGTATTAAAACCTCCTGGAGGGTCAGCAATGGGTCAATTACAACTTGGTGTTAATTACAACAATAACAGCGATAATAATGATAGGATATGTATACAAATTGGGGTGGAGTGCGGGTGGAGGTGAGCTGGGAGGGGATTGTGTACCAATGAAGGAGTTTGTCTTTTGCTTTTCAAGGAAAGGAGCGAACTGGGGGTAGGGATGGGGGTGAGGAAGGTGGGGAGGGTGGGGAGAAAAGTACAACAATGTATGAATGCAATTCCAAAATCTCTATAGATGTTCATTGAAATTAATACTATTAATAAAAAAAGGGAAAAAAAGAAAACACTGCATCATCCGCTCCCCCCTAAAAAAAATTATAAACAGGTTGAAATTAAATGATCAAAACAACAAATTTATTATAAAGTAGTACAAATGTTTCTTGACTAAAAAAAAAAGTAAGATATATCCATAGTTAAGAGAATTTTGTTAGTGGTAAAGCTAAATGAAAGTTGAAATCTCTTTAATAATTATAAAGTGATCAAAAATATCTTTAATTTTGAGTCATGAGAAGGTTACATATACTGAAAATATAACTGTGACTTATTGCACAAATTAATTAAAGGGAAAATGTCACATTTGAATGGGAAACAAAGATAGCATATGCTACATTAACATTTCCACATCTACTGATTTTTATGAGTATTTGATTGACATTGTCAACAATTATAGCTTGCTTGGTTTTACAATCAGCACTTAGCACCGGCAATCAGGAAATCAAAAGACAATTTTCACTGGGAAAAATCTGCTGTCAAGGACCTCTCCAGAGTACTGAGAAGCAACAATGTCAGTCTAGAAACTGAGGTGCACCTAATCCAGGTCATGGTCTTCACAATTACTTGATATATATCAAAGAGACAATGACTAAGGATGACAGCGGAAATATTGATGCCTTCAAATTGTGCTGGAGAAGAGTCTTGAAGAGACCATGGACAGGAAAGAAAACAAATAGTTCTGTCTTGGAGAGGCGAAATTAAGTTTCTTCCTTGAGGCTAGAATTTTGAAGCTCCATCTCACATACTTTGAGTACATGGCCAGCTGGGACTCGTAATTGAAGACTTCATGCTGGAAAGGTGGAGGGACAGCACAGGTGAGGAAGACCCTGGATGAGATGGATTGATACAGTAACTAGGGCAATGGTGGTAGGTGTGTCAGAGTCAGTGAGACTGACTCAGGACAGGTCAGGCTTCAGAGCTGCTGTATACAGAGTCACTGTGGGTCACAGGCAACTTGATGGCACATAACAACATCAACAGCATAGCTTCAAAAACAACTCTTCCTTTGATGAGTAAGTTTTAGGTAAAACTGGAATTGAAGCCTAGAGTCTCCAGTTACTGCTTGTGCAATATCGGAAAAATCATTTCAACTTTTACTGTTTTACATTTTTACTTTTTTCTTCTATCTCCTTATCATTATCTTGCTAACCCAAAAGTCTTAAAAGAATAAGAATGTTCTATCTTGGAGGTTAAAAGTGTAAATGGGATGTCAGCATTGTCGATTCCTCCTATCATCTCTGTGATTATTTCATACCTTACTGTTAATTTTGGTGGCTCCCAGAAAATGTTGAGGTTTTCTACATTGTTGATGCATATGATGGGACAATATTGATAAATTTGGGACTGTTCAAACATATGGTACAGTTGTAAAACTTACATCGATTTTTTTCAATCTGCTAGACTGGTTGTTTGCCCTAGAACTCTATTTTTCTTTCTCTAGTCATGTAAGGTACATTTGTTTACCAGAAAAGAAAATACATCTTTTCTACATTAATGTTCACTTCTTTGAAACTGTTTTACTCAGTAGTATGTAATTTATTTCTGGATTAGCACTTACCTCCTTGAAGATGTTTTTCCACAGTTATATATAATTAAAACAGTATTTAGTTTTTGAAGATATTTTTCTCAAGTTGTATGTAATTGGATTAGTATGTATCTCTTTGAAGATGTCTTTCTCAGCCATATGTAAATTATATCACAAGCTGTTTGTTTACTTGGAACTGTAACACCTAACCCACATATTAAAACTGCTGACCACTCTTAGCTGAGGAGGCAGTTTTTGAGAAAGTTCTCTCTGCTCTCCCAGATATGCAAAAAAGTGCTTTGGGTATTGCATTCTGTCTTCCTTGTTGGCAATTGACTATGGAAAGAACTGCTTGCATTCAGTAACACATCTTCATGTAGTATCTACCTCCAATGTCTACATCTCTGAGTCTATTCCATGTTATAAACATCATTAATTTAAGAATAGTACCCATTGTACTGCAATATGAGCTTGTACTAACTGATAACATCTTAAAGACTGTATTTTCCAACAAGATTGTTTAAAGAGGTACAGGTGTTAGGGCTTGTTTCTAGAATGCATGCTTCATCTAATGTCTTTTATAGTTGTGTCATCATAAGAAAATGCACAGCTCAAGGAACTGAAGACAAATTCAAACCTCAAGTTGCTATAATCAAGGATGCTTTAGGAAGAATATTAAAGAAGTATTAAAAGTAAGTATTAAAAGAAGATGGAAAGAATATGCTGAGTCACTGTATCGAAAGGAATTGGCAGTCACAGAAGAATTTCATGAAACAGCATATGAGCAAGAGCCTAGGGTGATGAAGAAAGTTCAAGATGCTTTGAAGGAAATAGCAAAAACTAAGGCCATAGGAATAGATGGTATACCAATCGACGCATTTCAGCTAACAGATGCTGCCCTGAATGTGCTCACCAAGTTGTGCCAAGAAATCTGGAGAACAACCACTTGGCCAACCAACTGGAAGAGATCTATATTTGTTCCCATTCCAAAAAAGGGTGACCCAAAAGAGTGTGGAAACTATAGAACAATATCATTGATTTCACATGCAAGCAAGATTCTACTGAAGATTATCCAAAAACGACTGGAACAGCACATCAGCAGAGAACTGCCAGAAGTCCAGGCTGGGTTTTGAAGGGGTCGTGGTACTAGGGATATTGTTGCTGATGTTAGATGGATCTTGGCTGAAAGCAGGGAATACCAGAGGAGTGTATATCTGTGTTTCATGGATTATGCAAAGGCATTTGACTGTGTGGATCATAACAAACTGTGGCTGACTCCGAGAACAATGGGAATCCCAGACAGTCATCAGAACAGAGCAAGGAAACACTGTATGGTTCACAATTGGTAAGGGCATACGCCAGGGCTGTGTCCTGTCTCCATACCTTTTCAATCTGTATGCAGAACAGATTATCTGGGAGGCTGGGCTCTATGAGGAGAAATGCGGTGTCACAATTGGTGGAAGATTCATCAACAATCTGTGCTATGCAGATGACACAACCCTGCTTGCTGAAACTGAGGAGGACATGAAGCACTTACTGCAGAGGGTCAAGGACTGCAGCCTGCAATATGGATTGAGGCTCAATGTAAAGAAGACAAAGATTCTCACCACTGGACCAATCGGCAGCATCAAGATGGATGGTGAAGGAATTGAGATTGTTCACAGCTTTAGTTTGCTTGGCTCCACAGTCAACACTCTCGGCACCAGTAGTCAGGAAATTAAAAGGCATATTGCCATGGGAAAGTCTACTGTTAGGGACCTCTCCAAAGTACTGAAGAGCAATGGTGTCTCTCTGGAGACTAAGGTGCATCTGATACAGGCCATGGTCTTTGCAATCACTTGTTATGCATCAGAGAGTGGGACAGTGACTAAGGAGGATAAAAGGAAAATTGATGTCTTTGAGCTGTGGTGCTGGAGAAAAGTATTGAGGATACCGTGGACTGCTAGGAAAACGAACAGATTCATCCTGGAAAGGGTTAAACCAGGCTGTTCCTTGGAGGCAAGGATTCTGAGGCTCCATCTAACATACTTTGGACATGTTGTAAGACCGGTCCTTGGAGAGGGACATTATGCTTGGGAGGGTGGAGGGACAGCGCAGGAGGGAAAGGCCCTCTATGAGGTGGATTAAATCAGTGACTGGGGTAATTTGGCTGGGCGTGTTGAAGACAGTACGAATGGCGTAGGACAGAGTGGAGTTTAGGGTATTGTACATAGGGTTGCTATGAGTCGCAAGTGACTCTACGGCACATAACAACAACAACATATGCCATATTACATAACAGATGATATATCAACAGATAATTTAAATTTTCTGTATTAAAATAAAACACCTTTATTTACTTAAATAAATTGCTCAAACCTACTGCCATTCTGGCTCATAACAGCCATTCATGTGTCTTCCAAGACTGTAAATTGCAACCAGAGATTACACATTATTCTCCCAGCAAGCAACTTGGAGAATTCGATCTATTCAAGTTGAGCAGCCTTTGGGTAAGCACTACAAGTCACTAGAGACAGTATTATCAGAGCTTCTTTTATTTATTCAATATATCTTAAAAATTGATAGTCAAGTGTTATCCAAGTATGTATCAGTGTCTAAGTGAATTTAAGTTCTCAGACAATATTGTATAATAAGTACAATTTTATTCTGTTACATTTTAAATTCACTAACCCATTACCACACCAGAATGAGTTCTTACATATTTTTTCTCAGATTCTTCATATCCCCATAGTTACTATTTTTAAAACTAACCAGTGCTCTGCTAAAATTCTTCCTTTTGTCTTAAGGGGAAAATCACTGTGCAGATAATTTATGTCTATGAATGGATGTCATATTCTTATGAACCTTTATCAAATGTGACAATTATTCTTTCTAGAGTTGCCATCCTTTGTCTCATATCAATGAATTTCTTACTACAGCTGAAGTAATAAATTACCACAAATTTAGCGATTTAGAGAATATAAATTCACTTTTAGAATTTTGTTTTAGAGGTCAGAATTCTGTAATAGATTACATGGGTTAAAATCATGATATTGGCAAGGCTTTAATCCTTTTTGTAGACCCTAGAAGGACTAATTGTTCCTTTTTTTCTTATTGGTTTACACACAAGTCCTTTACATTGTGTTTCATTCAATGTACATTGTGCTTTAAATAATCTTTTATTTCCATTGTGTTTCATACAATCATTCATATTCATTTTGTTTTATTTAATTCTATTGATCTAGTTCCCACTGAGTCTTTCCTAGTCTTTCACATATTCTACCCCATCTACCCACAAATCTCTGCTATCCTAGTGATTTCCACCTACCCTTTTTTATGTCCCATTCCCTTTTCTCCTCCCTCCTACTGGACACTTACGTACAGCTAGCTAGTTAGCTTTATATTTATACAATAATCTTAAGTAGTATTTGATTTGTCTTTATGAAACTGAATAAGTTCACTTAGAATAAGGCTCTCTAGACTCCCATATTATAAAGTATTTTATGAAATTATTGTTCCTTAGTAGAGCATAATATTCCATTGTGTGTATGTATGACAATTTCTCAATCCATTCATTTACTGATATGCATGTGGGGTATTTCCATTTCCTTGCTATTGTAAATAGATAATGCTGCTGTGGACATAGGTGCACAAATTTCTGCTCACATCTTAGTTTTCATTCCCTTGGAGTATATTCCTAATATGTATAAAAGAACAGTTGGGTCATACTTCTGTGTTCAGTTTTTTGAGGAAACACCAAACTGCTTTCCAGAGTACTTGCACCATTTTACAATTCCACCTGAAGTGAATAAAAGTTTCAATCTCTCCAAATCCTCTCCAACATTTATTGTTTGCGGTCCTGTTAAACTTGTCTTCTGTTCCTGGGTGAGACAGTATCTTGTTGTTGTGATTCACATATCTCTGATTGCAGGTGTTTTTGAGCATGTCTGTTGGTCAAAGTCTTTTTCATGTCTTTTTTTCTTTTTCCAACTTGTAGCAGGTATTTGAATTTCTTGGCTCATTGCTCCAATTTATACTGAAAACTGATATTGACTAGTAGAGTTCACATTGTATTGGCCTGGTATTGATTACTGATTATTTTATCTTTTCCCTCCTGTTATTGTTGTTGTTATGTACCAAATAGTTAGAACTGACCCATGGCTGACCCTCTGGCAGGTTTTCAGAGGAAGTTAATGGCACAGGAGGAGATTGCCCACCTTTCTTCCATGGAGCAGCCGGTGGCCTTGAGCCCTGTGCCTTTCAGATTGCAGTGCCACTAGCCAAACAGAGCTCCTTTTCCTCCTTGAGAACCCTATTAATTCATGGAGTCACCCAGGTAATAAAAATAAACTCCCTATTTTAAGTTAAACTGCTATGAACTGGATGAACTAACTCAGTCTCACAAGGACAAATACTGTGCAAAACCACTATTGTAGAATAATACAAGATGAACTCCACTTTCACCAGTTATCTTTATTCTCTTTCCATGTAAAATAACATTTTACAGGTTTACAGTTGCTAAATTCTAGCATGTGGACATCTTTTAGAAGTATTTTCTGGCTTCCATACCACATGATGACCAAATACTTGTTAATATGATAATAGATTCTCATGATGTCATTTGCTTCTTCTGACAGAATAATATTGGTGTTGGTGAATTTTAAAAACACAGTGATTTCATGACATTGGCTAAGGAAAGGATTCTTAGACCTGATAATTAAAGCAGAATTAAAACAAATAAATTAATAAATTTAATTACATCAAAATGAAAAAGTTTTGCTTTGTGAATGCCATTGTTAGGAGATGGAAAAGATGACAATTTTCTTACTTTTTTTTTCTATAGATGCTTTCCCATAATTATATATCTGTGATCCTTTTTGAATTAAATTTTGTATAAATTCAGAGGTTTAGGTCAAGGTTATATTTTTCTATATGAGTATGTAAGTGTTACAGCTCCATTTGTTCAGCATATTACCTTTTCTCCATCTAATTGTTTTTGTGCTTTTGTCAAAAGTCAATTGGCCTGACAAGGCAATTCAAAAGATCAAATAGGAATCTTAGGAGACTATGAGTTCCTATTAATGAAGTGGGAGTAACTTCTAAAAGGATGGTGAGAACAGTTTTACAATTTGAAAATTGTAGTCAATGTCACAGAATTCCACATGTAGAAACTGTTGCATTGATGTGTGTTTTGCTATATGTGATCAGCAATAAAACCACGATATAAATAAAAATTTTAGGTTCAATTGAAAAATAAAACAGCATTTTAATCCAAAGGATTGACTCTAATAGGAAGAAAGACAATGGGGAAATAATCTACATAATTTAAAAACCTTAAAAACTGGGGTGGAGGGAGGAGTATTGAAGCCAAGATTCAAACTACAAAAAAAAAAGAACTAAAAAAATTAAAAGGTAATAAGAGATATGTAAGTAGCAGCACCAAGCATTATCAAGTTCCTAAATCACGGTTGATAGGTGGTCTTCTATAGCACATGCATGATGTACTCTGTATAAATAATCATAAAAAGCAGTGTTTTAAATTTAATGTAGTATGGAGAAAAGTCTGTGTGTCCTTGGAAAAACACTAGATAAAAATGTGCATGGAATCAGCCAGTCTAACATCCTGGAGAAAGAAGCTGCAGACACATATTTATGTGCTTTATTAATTTTTCTTATGCTAATCTATTGGTTTCAACACGTATTTTTTTATGTGAAATTTGTGGAAACAAATTACTTTAGTCTAATTTCAAAGCATAGAAACAATATCAGCTATAGTAGAATTCATGTGCTAAAAAATTGTTTTGCATTTTTATCCATTAGTTCCAAGCTCCACTACACTGGCCTTATATATTATACCGCTGTACACTGAAGAGAGTCCATCAATGAAATGACCTTTTCTAAAACATAAATTCTTGCAATTGTGCATTATTTTCTCCACAGCTCAGCAAGCATGCATGCCTGTTCTAACACAAGGTGAATTTTTAGAATTCCATAGGAAATTATTTTCTATTGAATTACTTGAAAAAGGAAAATCATAATTTGAGTAACTCTACTTAGATTACCAGTTCCTAGAGAAGGATATTTTGCTCGGTCCTGAAAAAATGACTTTGAGAGAAGTTAAGTACTCACGGTAACTACAACCATGAACTCAAAGAGAACATTAATTATGAGGATCGTTAGAAGTCAAACGTTTCATTTGTTGAATGAAATATAGGACTGGTAAGAGTCAGATCCAGTTTTAAGATGCCAAATAACAACAATGTACAACTAGTTAATGGTTGTTATAGTAATACCACAATGTTGTTGTTTCTTTTGTTTATTTTTAATGTTTTATTTTAATTGTGATTTTAGCAAAATTTTTCAGAATAGTTATATTTTCATTCATTCACTGTTGGACATTTTACCCCCTCTCCTTCTCTTTCCCCTCCCCAAATTGACTTTTTTATGTACTAGTTTACTAACAAAATTTAAAAACTTTTATTTTTCAGGTCTTTTGTTCATTGGGTCGCTGTGCGTTGTGCTCAACAGCAATCAACAAGACATTACAGTTACAAGTAGCAAAATAAAGAAGAAAAGATTATGAGCAAGTAAAATTTGCACTAATGTCATTCGTATTTATGACAATTTAAAAATCTATAAGATCTGTGTACTATAATTGGAAACAGTTACATAATACTTTCTTATACTTGTTCGTCAATAATGTAAGCTTTTATTCTTAATTAATTTTACTTGTAAAATAGCATTTTATTGTTAATTTAGTTTGTTTCTTTTTCATTTCAATGAACATCTATAGAGATTTTGGAATTCCATTCATTCATAGTTGCACCCTTCTCCCTGCACAAACCC
>NW_006399768.1:824281-847539 GCF_000299155.1 Elephantulus edwardii | reverse complement strand
TCATTGTTGCACCCTTCTCCTCGCACAAACCCCTCGGCCCCTTTTGCTCCTCTCCTTGAAAAGCAAAAGAAAAATTCCCTCATTGGTACACAATCCCCCTGCACCTACCCAAACTCCACCCCCTACCCCCAAATATAATCCACTCTGCAACCGTCAAGAACAGATCCTTCCATTGTTTGTTTTTGTTATGTGCTGTTGAGTTGCCAACAAATTACTTCAATGCCATACAATATGCTCCTATGTCTGGGCGAACTTGTATAGCCAAGGTCATTGCAGCTTATACATTAGAGGTCTGTTGATTGCCAACTCTTACAGATTGACTTCAGCTGAATAACTGGAAAGACTAACCATATATTTCTTTTCCTCAGATCTAATCTTACAGACATGGCTGAGCCTCACTTGCTCAAGGTCCAGTTCATAAGCCCACTATAAGCATTTGTTTGCATCTTTTTCACTACCAATATTTCAGGCACATACAGTTGAGGATAGTGTTAATGAATAGAAAAATAAAATCTCTCCCCCTAAAATGAAAAGATAAAAAAATAATTACAGGGACAAAGGTCTAGATAGAGGGGAAGTTGAAAAATTAGGGCCCTCCTGAAACTATCTACCAATTTTGAGACCTCTTAGTGAATTGGTTCTTCACCTAAACTGTACATACCTATAATTCCATTAGCTTTTATAAATATACTGTATGTGGTGTTAAACACTTCTGGCAATATTTTCACCAAGAGATTTGAATTATGTCTTAGCTACAACATCAAAACCTGTTTTAAAGGAACAATATGAAAAGTAAATCCATTATTTATGTAGTGTGATCAATCACTGTTTCAGATACCCGTGAAGAGCCATTTCAGAAAAAAAACAAAAAACAGAAAACCCCAGTACTTGTAGTAATAATACTAGGGAGTGAATTTGGAAACACTAAAAAGAAATTTTAACCAAATAAAATTGTGCAAATTAGGAAAATTGTGTGCATTCAAGAAATTTTAGCAAATTTCCTTGTAAGCTTATTGTAACCTGGACATGTTTTTATTATAACCATCCGTATACTTTATAGATTGCTGTATAGAAAAATTATAAAAGTAATATATTTAAACACTAAAATTCACCTAAAACTAATCCTTTAGTATAATACTAAAACTATGATTAGCATTATATCCCAACTACATAAATTTAATAGCAGGACACTGAACAGATGTCAAATAAAGGAAAGAAAACTAAGGAAACTAATGTTTCTCACAGAACTCAAAGACTGCATTGTTTACATGACCATTTGGTAGTTGCAGAAATTCTACTTTTTTCATTCTTCACTTTATTGAACTTTTGCTTTGCTCCATCATTGTTGTTGTTATTGTTACGTGCTATCAAATCACTTGCGACTCATAGTGACCTTATGCATAACAGCCCTGAACCTACCCTAGTCTGAGCCACTGTCTCCAACACCCCTACTCCTATTAGCCCAATTAAAGATGAACAACGGCCATCTGTGTAATTGACAGACTCTGAAAACCCACATGAGGGTCAGCTATGAGTTGGCTAACTTAGAAAGTAATGAAATTGCTGCATTTTGAAAAGAAATATAAAGAAGTATAATAAAATACGCAAAGAGCTGGAGTCAGAAAATCAAAAGGGAAGAATTTGCTCAACATTTCTTAAACTGAAGGAAATGAAGAAAAAATGTAAGCCTTGGTTACAGTACTTAAAGATGCTATGAGCAGAATATTGAATGATCCAACAAGCATCAAAAGAGCATGGGAAGAAAATATAGAGACACTGTATAATAAAGAAGTGGCTAACACAGAAGAATTACATATAACCAAGAGGAATGAAGCCCAGGCTTCTCTGAAAGAACTAGCAAAGAATAAGACCCCAGGAATTGATAATATATCTGATAATATAACTGACATATTTCAACAAATAGATGCAGCCTTGGATGTGTTCACCAGACTATAACATGAAATCTGGAGGATAATTATTTGTTCCCATTACAAAAAAAAGTGATCCAACAGAGTGTAGAAATCATTAAACGGTAACAATATTACACACAAGCATGTGTGTGTGTGTGTGTGTGTGTGTGTGTGTGTGTGTATAATTGTAGTTAAGTGCCAGCCATCGTTGCGACTCATAGAGACCCTATGTAAAACAGCCCTAAACTCTGCTCTGTCCTGTGCCAATAATACTGTCTCTGACACTTCCATCCTGATTGCCTCAGTCACTGAATCAATCCACCTCGTAGAGGGCCTTCCCCTCATGCGCTGTCCCTCCGCCCTACCAAGCATGATGTCCCTCTCCAAGGAATGGACCCTCCTTACAACATGTCCAAAGTATGTCAGACGAAGCCTCAGGAATGCTTGCCTCCAAGGAACCACCCGGTTTAACCTCTCCAGGATGAATCTGTTTGTTTCCTTAACAGTGACATTGAATACAACAAATAATTCCCTGATTTTTTACAGAACACTTATTCTAGAGAATTTTGCTCAATAAAAATTACTCCTTTCTTTGACCCTGCTTCCCTATACTTTTACAAAAGTCAAAAAACAAAAACAAACTTGAGCTTAAGGCTGAACTACTAGTACATCTGGACACTATAAAACCTATGTGGATTATTCCTTGATAGCAATAAAACAAAATCAAAGAATGGACAGGACAATCTTTAGGAACCTAACCTAGTATTGCCTTCTACATCCCTTTTGGAAATTGTTCCTCAGATCTCACAAAATTTTTCTTTCTTTGTAATGCAGAGGACTACATAGCAGGAAAAGGTCATTTTCATGGTGTTTCCCATTTCCAAGAAAGGTGATCCAACTGAACGTGTAAACTTCCAAACAATATCACTAATATCACATGCAAGCAAAATATTGCAGAAAATAATTTTAAAAATGGCTAGAATAGTACATAAATAGAGAACTGCGAGAAGATTAAGCAGGACTTAGAAGAGGCTGATGCACCAGGGGCATCATTGCTGATGTCTGATGGATCCTGACTGAAAATAAGGAATACCAGAATGTCTATTTGTGGTTTATTACCTATTCAAAGACGTTTGACTATATGGATAACAACAAGTTGTAGCTGACAATGAGAATAATAGGAATCCCAGAGTGCTTAATTGAGCTCATATAGAACCTATACCTGAACCTGGAGGCTATTGTGAGAACAAAGCAAGGGTACACTGCACGGTTTAAAATTCAAAAGCAAGTCCATCAGGATTGTATTCTCTCTCTCTCCATATTCAATCCGTATGCTGAACCAATTATCTGAGAAATTGGACCCTGTGAAGATGAATGTGGCATCAGGGTTGGACAGAGACTCACCAATAACCTGTGTTATGCAGATGACAAATCCTTGCTTGCTGAAAGTGAGGAGAACTTGAAGCACTTGTTGCAGAAGATCAAAGAATAGAGTCTTCAATATGGATTCCATCTCAATGTCAAGATAAAGATTGTTACCATTGGACTAACAGGCAGTGTCATGATGGATGAGGAAGAGATTAAAAGTGTCAGCAGCTCCATCTTGCTTGGATCCACAATTAACACCCTTGGTACTAACAGTCAGGAAACATACTACACTGGGAAAGTCTGCATTTAGGGACCTCTCCAAATTATTGAGGAGTAATGATGTCAGTTTGAGTATTCAGGCCATATTCTTTCCAATTATTTGCTATGCATCTGAGAGCTGAACAATAAATAAGAATTACAGAAAAAGAATTGACACCTTTGAGTTGTGGTGTCGGAGAAGAGCATTGAATATCCCATGGACAGCCACAAAAATGAACAGATAGGTCTTGGAGAGGGTACAGCCTGAGAGCTCTTTGGAAACAAAAATGATGAGGCTTTGTCTTACATACTTTGGGCATGTTGCTAGGAGAGGCTATTCCTTGGAGAAGGACATGATACTGGGAAAGGTGGAGAAGGGTGAATAAGAAGATCCTCAACCAGGTGGACTGACTGGTGACTGCTGCAATGGGCTCTTATGTTGTCAGGAAATGTGAGAATGACACAGGATAAAACAGGGGTCAGATCTTTTATTCATTGTGTCATTATAAGTAGTACTTGATTTGAGAGTACCCAACAACAACAAGTACCAGAACAACAATCAATGAAATATTTACTCTGCTTATTTTATAATAATAGAAATATATGTGAAGCATTCCATATTTTTCTCTAAAATGCTTGTCTGTCAAATACTTTTCTAAATCTGAGCATTCAGATTAAGGCAGAGTAGGAATAAGGATTGGCTATCCACTTCTGAAACAGCAGGCCTTCAAAAACCCTATGTGCAAGAGAACACCCTCAGACTAGCAAATAGGGCAACTGAGGCGGAGCTTTCAAGTATTGATTCAGTGACTGGGGTAATGAGGGTAGGTGTGCCAGAGATAGTGAGATTGGCACAGGATAGAGCAGGGTTTAGAGCTGTTGTACATAGGATATCTATAAGTCACAGGAGACTTGATGACTCATAACAACAAGAACTAAATATTTATAATAGAAAATGAACCCAAATTTATTATCTGTCATGTTATTTCAGCCACCAGGTTATTTCTTAAAATACAATCACAATCCAATGGATTGAGAAATTATGATGCATTCACATGATGGAATACTATGCAGCACACATTAGCAATAATTTTGTAAATCACTGCCTAATTTGGGAGGGACTGGAGAGCATTATGCTAAGTGAACTAGTTCAGTCCCATAAGGACAAATACTGTATAAAACCATTCTTGTAGAAATAGATAACTAGTAAAACATGTATGAGGATCTAAGGGGAAGGGGTGTGGGAGCAGAGGAGTAAGGATGGATGGGAGTGGGGATGTGTAATCATAGGTTTTCAGAGTTTGATAGGTGGAGGGAGGAATGGGTTGAGGAAATGGGAAAGATTCAGTGTGAAAAATAATGTATATGAACTCTGTAAGTAAACTAGTTTAAAATTTAAAAAAGAAAAGAAAAAACAAAATACAACAGCATTAAAAACTATGTTCTACTCAATTCCTTTCAAGAGGGCCTCTGGCTTGTTGTCTTTTGTTGATATCAGTACTGTGCATGTACATATAGTTCCTCATTACTATACTTTCAGTTGGGTTGGTTCATGGTACCACTGGGCTATATTTGTTATTATATTAATGCCTTTTGGCATTAGATTCATTACTTTGGGAGTAAATTCAGAGGCAGTTTTAATCACACAGGAAGAAATTGCCCATCTTTCTCCTGAGGAGCAACTGGTGAATTAGGAACAACTGGTGAATTCAAACAAAGTGCCTTCAGAATTGCAGCGCAGCTTCTTAACACTAGGCCACCAGAGCTCCCTGCTATAATATTAAGGTTAGCAAAAGCAACCACACTCTCTTAGACTCCTAAATCTATAACCAGACAAAGAATAATTATAACAGGAAATTTTTCTTTTCTATGTAATTCATATTATTGTATTTAATATTTTGTCAAACACCACCACTGGACCAATTGGCCACATCAGGATGGATGGTGAAGAGATTGAGATTGTTAACAACTTAAGTTTGCTTAGCTCCATGGTCAACACTCTTGGCACCAGCAGCCAGGAAATAAAAAAAAACGTATTGCGATGGGAAAGTCTGCTGTTAGGGACCTTTCCAGGGTACTGAAGAGCAATGGTGTCACTCTGGAGACTAAGGTGTGTCTGATACAGGGTATGGTCTTTGCAATCACTTGTTATGCATCAGAGAGTTCGACAATGACTATGGAGGATAGAAGGAGAATTGATGCCTTTGAGTTGTGGTGCTGGAGAAGAGTATTGAGGGTACCATGAACTGCCAAGAAAACAAACAAATTCATCCTGGAGAGGTTTAAACCAGGATGCTCTTTGGAGACAAGGATTCTGGGGCTTCGTCTGATATACTTTGGATATGTTGTAAGGAGGTAGAGGTTCTTGGAGAGGGACATCATGCTTGGTAGGGTGGAGGGACAGTGCAGGAGGGGAAGATCCTCTATGAAGTGGATTGATTTAGTGACTGGGGTAATCGGGATGGGTGTATCTGAGGCAGTGCGATTGGCACAGGATAGAGAAAGGTTTAGGGCTGTTGTACATAAGGTCACTATCAGTCGCAAGTGACTCAATGGCACATAACAACAAAAGCAATCCATAATGCTTCTTTTTATCAGAAATTTGTAAGAATCTAAAAACTATATTTACTAAGACAAGGATTAAATGATTCTTTAAAAGGTCATTGGTTGTCAGGTGCCTTTGAATTGAGTATGACCAATAGCAATTCCATGAACAACTTGTCTGAACCCTGCTCTGTTCTCTGCCATCCTCACACTTCATGACACATTAAAGTCCATGGAGGCAATCTTCCTGGTTGAGGGTATTCCTTTCTTTTTCAGACCCTACACCTTTCAGAGCATCATGTCCCTTTCTAAGGAACCGCCTCCTCTAGCAATACGCCTCGAGTATGTGAAGCAGAGCCTCATCATCTTTGCCTCCAAAGAGCACACCTGCTACATCCTCTCCAAGACGTATTTGTTTGTTCTGTTTGCCATCCATGGGATGTTTGGGACTCTTCTCCAAACCACAGCTCAAAAGCATCAATTCTTCTGTCATCCTTATTCATTCTCCAGCTCTCAGATGCATAGTAAGTGATCAGAAAAGAATATGGCCTAAGACCCACCTTAGTCCTCAAACTGAGATCATTGCTCCTCCATAATTAGCAGAGGTCCCTAAATGCAGACTTTCCCAGTGCAATGTATCTCTTGATTTCCTGACTGTTAGTACCAAGGGTGTTGATTGTGGATTCAGTTTAGATGAAGTTATTGACAATTTCAATCTTTTCTCCATCTATCACGTTGTTGTCTATTTGTCCAGTGGTAATAATCTTTGTCTCTTTGACTTTGCGATGCAATCCGCATTGAAGGTTGTATTCTTTGATCTTAACAAGTGCTTCAAGTCCTCCTTGCTTTCAGCAGACAAGGTTGTGTCATCTCTACAACTCAAGTGATTGATGGATCAATCTCCCTCTGATTCTGATGGCACATTCCTCTTCACAGAGTCAAGCTTCTCGAATAATTTGTTCAGCATACAGACTGAATAGCTACAGAGAAAGAATAGTATGCTGACACATTCACTTTTCAATTTTAAACTATGCGATGCTCCTTTGCTGTGTTTGCACGACAGCCTCCTCATCTAGGTATAGGTTTTTCATTAGAACAATTAAGTGCTCTGGGATTCCCATTCTTTTCAATGTCAGCCATAGCTTATTATGATAACCACAGTCAAGTTCATATATATTCTCCTGGTATTCCTTACTTTCAGCCAGCATTCATTTGACATCAGCAATGGTATCCCTAGTGTCATGGTCTCTTCTAAATCCTGTCTAAATTTCTGACAATTCCTATCTATATGCATAGGTATTGAATGATCTTCAACAATATTTTTATTGCATATGATATTAATAACATGGTTTGGTAGTTTCCATGTTTGGTTGGATCACATTTTTTTTGCAATGGGAAGAAATATGGACCTCTTCCAACCTATTGGCCAGATAGTTGTTCTCCATATCTTTTAACATATTGTTTGTTGTTGTTGATTGCCTTTAAGTCAAGCACGACTCATAGCAACCCTATGAACAAAAGGCTTGAAGCCTTTCAATAACCATTGACATTTACCAAAGTTCATATTCCTGACATAGACATGAATACATCTAGGGTTACATCTATTAATTGAAACAAATTCTTTGGTATCTCATTGACTCCTGTTACCTTGTTTTTTGCCATTGCCTTCAATGCAGCTTCAAGTTTCTTTTTCATTACCATAGGCTCTTGCTCATATGATACTTCCTGAAATTTTTCAGTGTGAGTCAGTTCTTTTTGGTAGAGTAATTCTGTGTAATCCTTCCATCTTCTTTGGATGCTTTCTGGGTCATTCAATATATTGCCTGTAGCATGTTCAAATATTGTAGACAAGGCTTACATTGCAGTTTTTTTGTTCTCTCACCTTGAGAAATGCAAAGTGAGTTCTTTCCTTTATATTCTCCAATTGTTGCTCTCTGCACATCCCATTATAATACTTTATTCACTGAACCAAAATTTACTAAATTAGTTTATATTGATATTTTTCCCATCAATAAAAGTACTATTCTTTGTTCTTAAATCCAAGCAGACAATTGTCTCATTTAAACTCACAAATACTACAAAAAAGATATTTTTGTTCTTAACTGTTTTGATAATGAGTAGTCTATTAAATGAGTCTTATCATTAATTTTACCTTCTACAACAGAAAAAGTTTTATAATTTGTACTTTCAAAACTTGAAAATAAATTTATGTAATTTAAATCCAAGAGAATTTATTTTAAATAATTATGTTGTTGTATGGTGTCAATGAGTTTATTCTTATCCGTAATGATCTGTGAGCAACACAATAAAGCATTGCCAAGTTTTGAACCATTCTAAAAATAGTTACTATACCTGAGTCCAGGAAAGACATTGTAAACATCAAATCTAAACTCGCTCCCTGTTTTATGAGTAATAATTTGTTTGTTGTGATCCATAAGATCCTTATCAAAGTATATTTACTTGTCTGAGGCTTGATTTACCATTGTATAAAACGTGCACAAAAATATTCTCCATCTTTAGAATATTATGAAGATCATTTGAAATAACACAAAGGAATGTTTTGTTTTTTATTCTTGTTGTATAGCATCAAGTCTGTTCTCGATGGCACAGGAGGAAATTTTTCCTCCTTCTCCAGAGGAACATCTGGAGGATTCACAAAGGAATATCTTAATATACATCAACAATTACAGTAGAACAAGAATAAAAGTTATCCTTGGGATTTTCAGTGTATTGAGCATATTAAAGAAATACATATATCTAATTGTATGCTAAATTTTTATCTATGGTTTTATTGACTATAACTCCCCCTAAAAAGAAGCTTCTTTTTTAAGTGCATACTTATTATTTTAATATTTTATATATTGTCATGATGATAATTTATAGAGCAGCCTTACTTCTCACCTTGGTACAACTTGAATTTATCTAACTTTGGTTTATTATATAACACTATAGAAAGAAAGATATTATTTCATATATGTAACCAGAGCCTTGTTTTCCGTAAGAGCTGATGCACTCCTAATTATTGCATTGTAGTGTTAGATATAAAATTTAATCTAGTTTTTCCTAAAATTCTCATCATTTTTTAAGCATATGATTTTATTGACAAATTTGTTGATGTTGTTGTTAGGCATATTTGAGTTGACCATGACTATGAACAACAGATAAAAAATTTGTCCTATTCTGCACTATCCTCACTATCTCTGATATGTCCCAGCCCATTGTTACAGTCATTGTTTCAGTCCATCTGGATGAAGGTCTTTCTCTCTATCTCTAATTCTACCTTTCCCAGAATGATGTCCTTTTGTAATGACTGGCCGTTCCTATTAAATTGTCCAAAATATATGCGATGAAGTTTCTCTATTCTTGCCTCTAAGGAGAACATGGTTACACTTTCTTTAAGAGAAACTTATTTGTTCTTTTCATAATCGGTGGATATTCAGTATATTTTTTGTCCCCAACACTACGACTCAAAGGCATCAGTTCTTTTCCGCTATAATTACAGAAACTTAATTCCAGAAAGGTGATCCATCAGATATTTATTGTCTCTAAAACCCAAACTATGATTGGTGTTTTCTTACTCTTATTTTGAGATTAATTTCTCACTTTGAAAATAATCTCACATGATTAAAAGAATTATTAGTTTTACAAATTCTAACATCCTTAGATAAATTTAATAATTTTGAAATTTTCACACTGACTATAAATTGTACACAACTTTCTCTAATGTGGTTTTTTCTATGTTTTTAATTAATTTTAATGACAGTTTACAGAGACCTAGGGTTTCCAGTCATTCATTGTTGCACTTTTCTCGCTGCCCACCCCCTACTCCCAATTTACTCTTTTCCTTAAAAAGTAAAAGAAAAACTCTTTCATTGTTATGCAATCCCTCCCCCCAAGTCCACTACACTGTGCAGTCTTTATTCTGGACTCTTGTCATGATAATACCCAATCATATATCCCTTTTATTTTGTTTTTATGTTGTTTTTTTTTAATTCTGGTTTATTTACAAAGCTTTTTTTAAATAATTTTAATGAACATTTACAGAGATTTTGGATTTAATTCATTCATTGCTGCACTTCTCTCCCCGCCCAGGCCTCCCCCTCTCCCCCTTTCACTCCCTCCCTGGTACACAATCCCCACCCCGCCCCCATACTCCTCCCACTGCCCCAAGTACATTCCACTATGAAACCTTAATTGTGGACTTCTGTGATAACCATAATACCCCATCATACATCACTTTTAAATTATTTACTCCCTCATCTGTTTCAGTGCAGTATACACAATCTATCCAGTTTTTCTCAGTCTTACCCGAACCCTGATATCAGTCCCATTTTATAGCATATATCCCTTTTAAACAGTTCTCTCCCTCATTTGTTTCAATGCAGTATATATCAATCCTCCCCTCCTTCTCTGTCTTCCCTCAACTCTGGTGATTAATGTTTAGAAAAACATAGAACACAGTAAAATATGTGACAGCATGAGACAGTGGACTGATTTAAAACTGACCGAAAAACAACTTTTCTACATGACTTATATTCAAAACTTTTCAACTTTTTTCATCAAGAAATAGTCTCTTTTCTTTTTCTACTTTTTTAGATTGTTGACATCTTTATTAATTTTTATTTTATATTTGATTGCTTATAAAGTTCATATCCATTGTGTTTCACACTATCCTTCATTGATACTGTGTTTCATATAATCATTCTCATTCATTAAGTTTTACAAAATTAATCACCGTTGAACCACCATTTCCCTGTCTTTCCAGATTTCTGCTGGATCTTTGCCATTTCCTTTACTCCTCCATTCAACAGAGTGTGTGACCCTAGGATTTTCCCCTGCCTGTCCTCACTTCTCTGCTCTCACCCTTCCCCACCTTGAATCCTAATACAAGTTTTATTAGTTCTCTTTCTAATTCTAGAATAATTGTGTTACTCAGTATTGTTCTTCTGAGACTGATTTCTTTCACTCAGCATAATTCTCTTCAATCTTTCCCAAGTTATGGAGTAATTTTTAAAATCATTGCTCCTGAGTTATTGTTTTTGTGTACAATAAATTTGAAATCGACCCAAAGTTAACACTCCAGTGGGTTTTCAAAGGCTGTTAACCACACAGGAGGAGATTGCACATCTTTCTTCTGGTAGCATGTGGCCTACAACATGTGCCTTCAGGATTGCAGCACACCTTCTTGCACATTGTTCCATCATGTGAATGTAGCACAATTTCTCAGTCCACTCAATTATGGTCGGACATTTAGGCTGTTTCTGTCCTTATGGTGAATAACATTGTTATGAACACTGGTGTACAAATCCACTTTGTTTCTCAGTTCTAATTTTCTTGGGATGTATTCTCAGCAGTGGAATAGCTGGATCATATGAAATTTCTAATTTCAGCTTTTTGAAGAAAAACCAAATGTATGCCAGAATGGTTGTACCATTTTATAACCTGACCAACAACAGTGTATGAGAGTTCCAATGTTTCTGTATCCTGTACAGCATTTATTTCTTGCTCTTCTGCTACACTGTGCCACTACTACTGGGGTTGGATAATATCTCCTTGTGCTTTTGTTTCACATCTCTCTTTTTGCCAGTGATTTTTTTTTATTTTTGAGCACTGCTTCATATATCTGTTGGTCATCTGCGAAAAATCTTTCTATGCATTTTCCCCCCATTTTATAATTTAGTTATCCGTCTTTTTCTTGTGGAGAATTGGGACTTTTATGCAAACTTTTTTTTTTTTAATGAGGGATTTATCTGAGATGGTATTGCAAAATTTTCCCCCCATCAAGTAGGTATTCTTTTTACCTTGTTGGGGGGAAAAATTATGCACACAGGGATTTAATCTTTAGAAAGCCCCATTCATCAAGTTTATCCTCTCCTGATTATGTATTTCTGGTTGTATTTGTTAGCCTCCTTATACTATGAGTTAGGCCTTCTAAGAATGTTCCCACTTTGTCTCTTATGATCTTTATGGTTTGGGGTTTTACTTCTAGGTCTCTGACCCACCTTGAGCTGATTATTGTATATGGTGAGGGGTGTGAGTCCTGCTTCATTTTTCTGCAGATAGTAATACAATTATGATATCACTATTGTTGAAGATGTTGTCATTTTTCCATTTAATAGGTTTTGTTTCCTTGTTAAATATCAATTGACCATAGATGGGTTAACTTCTGTGTTCTCAATTCTGTCCAATTAGTCTATGTTACATAATTGTACCACTACCATGCTGTTTTGTTCATTACAGTTGTTTAGTAGGTTTTGAGATCAGAAAGTGCTATGCTTCTTACTTCATTCTTGTTTTCAGAAGTGCTTCTCTTTAGTCTCCAAATAAACATGTCAATTGTATTTTTCATCTCTTTGAAAAATGAATTTGATATCTCTATTGGAATTGCATTGAACAAAGATTTCTTTTGGCAGAATTGTCATTTTCACTATCTTGCTTGCATCAACAAATAACGTCCTTGATACCAGCAGTTAGGAAACGAGGAGATGCATTACACTGGGAATCTGCAGTTAGGGACCTATACAAATGACTGAGAAGCAATAGCAGTTTGAAGACTAAAGTGCAGTGAAAGAGGCAGACCTTCAATACTTGAGCTTACTATCTTGGCATGAAATTCAATATTGGGAGAATAAAACCCTGTTAAACCTGCTAGGTAACAACTGGATAGGAGACTCCAGTGGTATAGAAGATAGCTAGAAAACAACCAAAACTAACTGGGGAACAGTCTATAAGTGCCAGTCCAAACCAAACAGCCAGCTGTCTACAAATAGATGAAAAACTCATTTGAGAACTACCAAGCCTGGTACAGATCTGTATAATGTTCTAATTAATCCACAGATTATTGAATTATTAGAAAAAATACATGCTGTGTTATGTCATTAAGTCTCAGGGCAATAATAAGGTTAATCCTTAAATAATATAATTGGTAAACTATAAATCCAAACTTACTAACTTTTTTTTGTTAATTCATGACATTTCCATGTATGTTTTAGTTTCTGCTTTTCTTCCTTTTGTTATTTATATATGAAGTATTTTTATAAGTTACAATATTAGCTTTTATTTACCAAAATACCTTTTGAATAAGATTTAATTTGTTTTTATGTAATCAAACTATTTTTAATCAAATATGTTAACAAAAATAAAGACTCCAAATAGAGTATAGCAGTTTACATTCTGCCTTCAATTCACATTTTCTAAAGTTTTTTCTGTTTTTTATACAATAGATTTATAATAGATATGACCTACACACTTTAAAATTAAAGCCCAATTGAGTTTATTTTAAATAGTTCATTGCCTGTTATGCTGCTAACCAGAAGGTCAGTGATTCTAATTTAATAGTTTTTCTGCATTAGACAGATGAACTGTTTCCTCTTCTAAAGTTGTGCAGCTTCAGAAACTCAGCTGAAGGGTGATCATGAGTTGATATTAGCACAATGACATTGTCTTTGATTTGGTTTAATGTTGATAAAGCCTTTCAACTTATTTTTCACTTTAAATTCCAAAATATAATGATTAATGAATGCTAACCCTACTATTAAGTCATAAGAAGTACATATTGAAGTTGTTGTTACAGGCCATCAAGGTGCCTACAACTAATTAAAATCTTATATCCTATATGTCTGAGCTCTGTCCTGACTCTCTACAAGGTGGATTGATTCAGTGTCTGGGGTAATCGGGGTGAGTGTGTCGGAGACAGATTGGCACAGGACAGAGCAGGGTTTAGGGCTGTTGTACATAGGGCTGCTATGAGTTGCAAGCAACTCGACGGCACATGACAACAACAACAACAACAAACACAAATATTTATTTTTATTTTATGGTTTTAAGTTAAAGAACCAAATTACTATCTCAAAAAAGCTTTGTCATTTCCTGTAAGCAGTTAATTTGCTTATTTCTGTATATTTTAGCAATTTTTTTAAATTTTCTTTACTTGTTTCCTAATATAAATCTCTAATTTCTCAGAAACAACTTTTGCATACTAATAACTGAAAATGGTTACAAATTTTAGCGATCTATGAACAACAAATGCATTTATTCAGTTTTAAAGAGTTTTATAAATTATCATCCTTTCTTGTACTATGACAAAAACGTTGAAAAAAAAGTTATAATTTTTTTTCAAAGTTATAGTTTTTCTAGTGACTGTAAAAATTAGAAAATGTTTTAGGTTGTAATTAATGATAGAGTAAGAATTTACTCTTTGAATGAGTAAATATTATTATTCCATCTCAGATAATTTAATTTCATTCTTTTTTTTTTGCACAGCAGGAGAGCAAGATAACATATTATTCATTTTTCCCTAATCACTAGTCCTGGGAAAAAATAGCAAAGAAATTTTGGTTATGGTTTACACCTAAAAATATCCATATTCTGAAGAATATCTAAACAACTCATTCTGAGGTATACCAAAAAGTATTTGGTTTTTAACACATTTATATAGGTGATTAAAATGGAGATTTTTGTTTTCTAAATAAAAATTGAATTGAGTATCATCAAACCATCTGACTAGATATATTTAAAAATGCATATTTTCTTCCATACTACTTAGTATTCTTTGTCTTCTTGGATTAAAGGATCAATTGTCATCGACAATACAATATGTAAGTGCATGGAATAAACTTACTTTCCCTTTCAAGGAAGCTCTTTTTAGGGATTTCTCATATATATTTTCAAATAATCAGTGTTTTCCCTTTTTTTATAGTATACTCATGAATGTCATAGACATGCTAAAAGCTCATTCAGCAGAATCTTCTCTATACTAGGATAGAATATTCCAGATTCCACCAAAATTGTATTTACTTCTTACTTTGCTTTTCACTTTTTAAATAAATGAACAAAACATTGTTTTGACATAAGATTACATAGAACTAAAGCAGCCAAGAGCTTTATATAAAGAAAAGCACTATCTAGTCTATATATTTTGTAAAAGTAAACAAATTCTTGAGATATCCTTGTTTTTCAGTCTGACTAAAAAAATATTTAGAGTTCTGTACATTGCAAAGAAAATAATTTAGTCTAGTCTCTTTCCTAATTATTAAGCTCTTCAGTTTATCAATACTTAGAAGGTTATAGTCTAATTACAATTAAAATATGCTTTAAATGTCAAGGATTTAGCTACAGAGCAAGACTTGAGAATAATTTATTTGCCTTTATTCCTAGAGCAATGTTTATAGATAAGTATTCAAAGAGGTTGATATCTGGCATTAATTTGAATTATGTCTGGATTTAACTCTTCAGCTGTGAGTAAAATTGATGGTAGATGTAGAAGACCTGTTTGTTAATTTGAGAAAAAAATTCACAAGATTTTTCTCTTTTTTTTAAGGTATAAACATCATCTTAATAATTTAAGAACAAATTAAGACATGATGTTTTCAGTAGAGGTAAATTTCCGATTATATTTCTATATATGTCTATTGAATAATAGGAGGAAGAATTGACTGCATGTTAATAGATGAGAAAGTAAAATTTGTGGCATTTTCTAAATGATGAGTGCATATGATACAGCCTCCTTTCACTCTATAGTAGGCTGACAGTAATGAATGATATAGATACATGTTGTCAGAGGGGTGCTGATAGACAGGGTCCTCATTAAATAAAGTAATGGTGATACTGATAGCTCCCTGCAGTGACTCATCACAGAGACAAATGTCCATACATTGAGTCTGACAGATGGTGAATGACAACTGTATAATTGGATACTAAGTTGGAAGCTAGCAGATAATGTTCATGTGCGAGATTTATATTTCACCCATTCTGGAACCTTTTGAGAATCTCACTTTTTATAAGAATTGTATCTGCCTTTTTATTTTTCCATTTTGGCCAGACTGTCATGATTCATAGCATTTTTTCCCTTCAATTTTAGTTTTCTTTTCTGAAAATTATTTATGCTGATATTCTCTTAGAATATATCATTATAACTTTTACAGAATGAACCTTCTGAATTAGTTAAAACAAAACATTAGGCAGATAAGGATAAACATAAAATTAATTTTAAAAATCTAAATATTGTGTGATTTATTTCTAAACAGTTTTGTAAAGCATTTAAACTGTAAGTCTCATTGAATCAGAGTAGTTCTAAAGTAAGCATATATATTTATCTCTATCTCTACTTCTATCTCTGTATCCTTGTATCCATTCCTTTTAGATAATAAATCAAAAGAAATATTATTCTGTGTTTTTAGCATTCCTCAACGGCAAATATATGTTATGTATAAATTTCTTCTTATTTAGTAATAAAAAATTTAATAAAATTTATTCATGTTTTCTACTCAAACTATGTTGGATGTATTTCCTTGAATTATTTACTATTAAAATGAAGACTTAAAATATGAAATTTAGTGCTTAATACTGAAAAATTATTAAAAATTATGCAATAGCATAAAATATATTTCTTAGTTGGTCCAGACTATGTCTATGAGGTTCACATATGAAATAAAAGAGATCTTAGATGCTTTAGAAGCCACATGGTAATTTCAAGAAATCATCTTTCTTATGATAATTAAGAGGAAATACTCTTATCACTTTATTATCAAACAAGGCAAAGACTGAAGTAGGCAAACAAATTTAGTGAAAGTCCATAAGTTTTTGCTAATCTGGAATTTTAATAATCAAATATAGATTCAAGTTATGGATATGTATATGGTGAGAAACATTGGTTGGCTAGAATTACTCCTATCCCCTAGTGCTCAAGTCCTAATAATTCCCTCCCTTTGAAGCTGGCTACAGCTGTAGCATGTCTGCTGTAATGAAGATTGAGTAAGATAGGGCAAGGTTTTGATCTGCTATTCATAGGGTCTCAGTGAGTAATGATTGACTACAGCACCTAATAGCTTTCAAGTGTGAAATTAGAAATATTTTTATAAATGTGATTAAAATATCAAATGATTGTATTAACTTTTCACTTCTGTTCAGCTTTATCCAACACCTAGTAGTGAGAGAGGAAAAGGGATATCATCATGGTGTGTTCAGAAGGAAGGAAAAAGTCTTTATTTTTCATTCAGTCTCTGCTAACATAGAGAAAACTGGAAGAAGGTGACTTCACTGTGTGTGACAGGAGTTTAGGGTTTCCAATAATCTCCACTGATACACTTGTCTTAAAGGTAAAAGTCTCAGAATTTCCAGCAAAGTATTGGAGAACAACTTTGGAAGACTAAATATTATTCAAAATGGGTGACCCTGAGGACATTATGCTGAGTGAAATATCTCAATCACAAAAGGACAAATATTGCATAGTGCCACTGTTGTAAAACAAGACTGACAACAGGGTTAGGGGGAGACTGAGAAAGATAGGATAAATTATGTATGCTGCATTGAAACAGATGAGGGAGAGAATTGTTTAAAAGGGATATATGATTAGGTACTATTGTCAAGACAGGAGTCCAGAATGAAGACTGCATAATGGGGTAGACTTGGGGGGAAGGATTGTATAAAAATGAAAGAATTTTTCTTTTATTTTTCAAAGAGAAGAGTGAACTAGGGAGGAGGTGTGGGCAGGGAGAGAAGTGCAACAATGAATGAATGCAAATTCAACGTCTGTAAATTTTCATTAAAATTAATAATTATATTATTAATCATTTTAATAATTAAAAGAAAATAATGAAAAGGAAAATATATTTACAAAGAAATATAAAAATAGATAAATAGATTAGGGGAACAGAATAAATAACACAAAAGATACACATACTCTAATAATTTTTGTGTTATTTGTGTATCCAATGTTATTACTGTTGTTGTTTTATGCCATTGAATTGTCTATAACTCACAGTGACCCCATGAACAATAGCTTGAAGCCTGTCCTATTCTGAACCAATCTCATTGTCTCCAACACACTTGTCTTTATTGTCCCAATACTATATCAATCTATCTCATCCAAGTCTTCCTTTCCTGCATTGCTCCTCCACTTTTCCAAGCATGATAGTCTTCTCCTACTACTGTCCCTCCTGGTAACATGTCTAAAGTATGTGAGATGGAGCTTCAAAATCCTTGCCTCCAGGGAGCAAATTGGTTTCATCCTGTTAGGACAAATATGTTTGTTCTCTTCACAGTATTTCCAACACTCTTCTCCAGCACCACAAGTCAAAGGCATCAGTTCTTCTTCTATCATGTTTATTCATTGTCCAGCTTTCTGATTCATAGCGAGTCATTGTAAAAAACACATCCTGGATCAGGTTTACCTTAGTCTCTATATTAACATCATTACACTTTAGCACTCTGGAGAGGTCCCTGACACAAGACTTTCCTAATCCAATTTGTCTTTTGACTTCTTGACTGCTGGTTACAAGACTGTTAATTGTGGACTAGAGCAAGATGAAATTGTTGACAATCTCAATCTCTTCACCATCTATCATAATGTTGTCAATTGGCACAATGGTGAGAATCTTTGTTCTCTTGATGTTGAGCTTCAATCCATGTTGAAGACAGCAGCCCTTGACTTTCTGCAGGAGATACTATAATTCCTCCTCAGTTTCAGCAAACAAGTTGTGGCATCTGCATAACACAAGTTGTTGATAACTCTTCCTCCAACTCTAATGTCATATTCTTCCTCATAAAGAGCAGCCTCCTAATGGGAGGATATAGATACTTACAAGTAAAATCCTTTAAAAAGCATTTTTTTCTTGTCATAAATATGTTTTTATACTACTCTAAATTTTCTAGAAGCTATCCCATATTAAACTGTCTATACATTTATCACTGTGTGTGCAGTTTATGATTAAAAATGTGTGTGTGTGTGTGTGTGTGTGTGTGTGTGTGTGTGTGTTTCAAACTTAATGTATTAAGTTACTGCTGATTCCTAGGTGAACTTCCATCTGTTTTCCAAGGCTGTGGATTGTACAAGAGGAGATTGCTGATCTTTCTATCTCAGAGTCACTAGTGGATTTAAGCTCTCTGAGAGGTGTGGCATTTCAAATAGCAGTGCAATTCCATAAGGACTACTCCACAAGCACACTCATGTGTAAATTTAATTCTTTTTAAAATGGAGTACGCTACAATATTCTAATATTTTTGCTTCATCATTGATTGTTGCTGTAGCATTAATTTTAAGGAAAAAATTAAAATAAAGGAAAAAAGTTAATAGTAATCTCCAATTTACGAGTAAGCATCTCTTAGGACTTGGAGGATCAAAAAGATAGTCATATGTTAGTTTATAAATTTCATATCTTCAGTTTTAGTGTGAATCTAAGTAAAAGTCACTCAGGGAATACAAAGGAGGATATTTAACATTATATGTTGCACACGGTAGGTTGACAGAATCTGTCTGCTACTCCAGAAGAAAAAGAAAGGAATTTCCTCCCAGGAAAAATTTACAGCATAGAAGGTTGTCATAAACCAGACCAAGCAATTAAGGATAGTATTAATAAAGTTCTGGACTGTTCTTAATTCACATTACATAGTATGATCAATGAAGCTGAAATTTTGCACTACACTTGAACTTCAGCTTCATTACTAGTTAACTTCTCCGCTTACTTTCATTTGAGTCCAGTTTAGGTTACTTATTAATTTCTCTGTAATGAAGTTTAGCATCTTGTTTGTCACCATATATCTAGATTCATGTTTAAACTCTTTTGGTAATCCTATAAATTGGCAGAGATTGTAAATAGTTTTGTTTGGAGCCATCAAATCCCCAAACTTAAAAGACCATAAATAATTTCCTAACCTGGGAAGATGATACTGTTTGGAACTAAGATGAGTCATAAAACACCAGTTGTCTCAAAAGTAAATAATTCTCCAAAATAAATTTTTAAAAACACTTTAACTTCAGGAAAAGAAATAGTAATGGGCTCCATGAGTTAACAGTGTTTGAACTGGGCACACTGTAGAAATTTCAGTTGCTTGCTTGCATTGGGTCCTATCTGGAGAAATCTAAGCTGTTTGTAGAAGTTGCGTACCATTTTCTCAATAACATGTGAAATTATTCTTCCCAAATGGAAAGCCCTGTACTTAGAACATGTGTTAATAATTTGTGAAGATGATTTAATACATGACTAACAAGAACAAGGTGCAAGATCCCTGACCACATGACAAGTGACAATGCTGTCTTGGAGGGCTACCTTGCGGCCCTCTAGATTCGTGAATGTAGTATGTTAAGGAACAACTCTTCTTGTCATGTATGTGGCCTGTGACAGATGGAGAAGGACTCATTGTTTGTTCAGTACCAGCAGGATAGCAGTGGAAGGTTTTCATTATTGTTTATTATATAAATCAGGAGTTCATAGGAGGCACAAAACCTGAAGTGATTGACTACAAAAGTTAATGATCAGACTCACCCAAAAGAAAGACAAACTTGTGATAGTTTGAAAAAGATTCCCTCCATAAAAACACTGTTAAAAAAAAAAATCTAGTCTTCTAAACATGTGGGACCACCATGAGTCAGAAATGACTTATGAGCAACAAACAATAACAACCTCATAGATTCAATGAAGAAAACTTTTCAGATATATAGCAGGATCTCATGAATTACTAAATTGTTAAGATAATATAATCAACAATATATAAGAGTTCCTATTTTGTTACATACTTCCAACATTCATTACTTGCCACCCTGCTAATCTTTGCCACTGCTACTGGGGTAAAATGGTATGTCATCGTGGTTTTGATTTGCATCTCCCTTATTGCCAGTGATTTTGATCATGATTTCTTCATGTATCTATTGGCCGCTGTGAAAAGTCTTTCCATATGTTGCTTGCCAACTTTGTAATTGGATTATCAATCAATTTCTTCTGGAGGCACAGGAGTATTCTATAAACTTTCATTATGAGATCCTTGCCTGAGATGATATTGCCAAATGTTTGTTCCTAGTCAGTAGGTTTTATTTTCACCCTGTTTCAAAAATTTTTGATGAGCACAGAGATTTAATCTTTGGAATACCCCATTCATCAGTTTCATCCTCTTGAGTTTGTACATTTCTGGTTGTATTTGGCAGTCTCTTTATATAGCAGACTAGGCCTTCTAAGCTTAATCTCAGTTTGTCTCTTATTAATTTTATGGTTTGGGGCTTCATTCCTAGGTCTCTGATCCACCTTGAGTTGATTTTTTTTTGTATGGTGGGAGATGTAGATCCTGTTTTAGCTTTCTGCAGGTAGTAGTCAAGATTTACCAAAACCATTTGTTGAAGAGGTTTTCATGTCCCCATTTGAAGGTTTTTATTTCCTTGCTGAATATCAGTTGACTATAGTTAGCTGGGTCAATCTGTGGGTTCTCAATTTTGTTCTTTTGGTCTGTGTGCCTGTTATCGTACTAGTACCATGATGTTTTTGTTACTACCACTGTGTAATAGGTCTTAAGGTCAGAGAGTGCTATACCTCCCATTTCATTTTTGTTTTTCAGAAGTGGTTTGCTTATTTGGGATCTCTTTTCTCTCCAAATAAACTTAACAATTTTCCTTTTGATCTCATTGAGAAAATTAATTTGGTATCTGTATTAAGATTGCATTGAACATGTAGATTGCTTTAGGTAAGATTGTAATCTTCACAATATTGAGTCTTTCTAGCTATCAACAGGGTACATTTTTCCATTCCTTTAGGTCTTTTATTGTGTCTTGTAGAAACGTTTCTTATACCTTGTTTGTGGGATTGTAAAATGGTACAACCACTCTGAAAGTCAGTTTGGCATTTCCTCAAAAAGCAGAACATAGAAATTCCACATGATCCAGCTATTCCACTGCTCAGACTATACCCTGAGAAAATAAGAACTGAGGCACAAGCAAAAACTTGTATATCAATGTTCATAGGAGTGTTATTCACTATAACAAAAAAATGGAAACAGCTCCAATGGTCCAACCACAATAGAATGGATGGAGAAATTATGGTACATACATATAATGGAATGCTATCCAGCATGCAAGAGCAAAGATTTTGTAAATTACTACATAGGAGGTACTGGAGACTATTATGCTAAGTTAACTAATTCAGTCTTATAAGGACAAATACTGTGTAAGATCATTGTTGTACAATGAATACGAGGATCCAGGTGTGGCAGGGAGAGCAGAGGAGTGAGGATTGGGAGAGGGCGGCTTAAACATAGGGTTGCACAATTTGACGGTTGGAGGGAGAAGTGGGGAAAGGAAAGGAGAAAGATTCAGTGTGAAAAACAATGTGTAGGAAAGTTGTAGGTAAACCAGTTTTTGTTTGTTTGTTTGTTTCTTTGTTTTTTAAAGAGTAACAAGCAACCTTGCCATACATTAAAATACAGCAAAGTTTTTCAAAACCAGATAGGAAGACATTCTATGAGATAGATTGATTCACTGACTAGGATAATGAGTGTACGTGTGTTAGAGACAATAAGGTTGGCAAAGGATAGAGCAGGGTTCAGAGCTGTTGTACATTGGTAGCTAAGTCTCAAGTGACTTGATGGCACATAACAACGATAACATCATCAAAATTCCTGCAAACCTGGTGCCACATTCTTCTACATAAAGTTCAGCTTCTCAAATGATTTGCTTAGCGAACACAGTGAATTAATATGGAGAAATTATAGAGCCATGGAACATATATTTCTTGATTTTAAAACATATAGTGTCTCCGTGTAAGTTTGGTTGTAGATTTTTGGTTTAGGTCTAGGTTTCACATGAACATAATTAAGAGTTTGGGAATTCCCATTCTTTTCAATGTTATCCATAGTTTGTTGTGATTCAACACAACCAAATGCTTTTCCATAGGCAATCAAAAAGCAAATAGTTATTTTTCTTGTATTTATTACTTTCAGCTGAGATTGTTCTGGCATCAGCAATGATATCCCTGGTACCAGGACCTCTTCTAAATTCAGCTTCAAAACTGGTGGTGGTTGTTGTTGTTATGTGCCATCGAGGTGCTTGCGACACATAACAAACCTATGTACAACAACCCTAAACTCTGCTCTGTCCTGGGCCAATCTCACTGTCTCAGACACACCCATACCGATTACCCCAAATCAATCCACCTCCTAGAGGGCCTTCCCCTCCTGCTCCTGCCCTCCACCTTCCCAAGCATGATTTCCTTCTCCAAGGACCGGTCTCTTCTTGCAACATGATCAAAGTATGTCAGACAAAACCTCAGAATCCTTGCCTCCAAAGAGCAGCCGAATCTAACACTCTCAAGGCTGAATCTGTTTGTTTTCCTACCAGTCCATGGTACCCTCAACACTCTTCACCAACACGAAAGCTCAAAGGCATCAATTCTACTTCTATCCTCCCTAGTCATTGTTCAA
>NW_006399768.1:821583-822956 GCF_000299155.1 Elephantulus edwardii | reverse complement strand
TATTTCATTGTAATACTTTACTTTGTCATCCCGCTCTGCTTTTTAAAATCTTCTGTTCAGCATTTTGGCTTCTTTACGCTCCAGCACAATATACTGTTCTTGTCTTTTTTTGTGAACTTCAGCAATATTTTGTGATATTAATGATATTGTTAAATAATTTCCACATTCTGTTGGATCTCCTTTCTTGAGAATGGGAATAAAAATAAATCTCTTTCAGTCAGTTGGCCAATTAACCCCTCCAAATGTCCTGGCACAGATGGAATAGCCCATTCAGTGCTACATCTGTTGCTTAAAACATGTCAATTGGAATTTCGTCAAGTTCTGGGGCCTGTTTTTTTCTCAGCATTTTTGATGTAGCTTAAGCACCTTCCCTTAACATTGTTGATTTTTTCTCAAATGATACTTCTTGTAATATTTCAAAGCTTTTTGGTAGAGTGACTCTGTGTACTACCTTCATTATCTTCATGGATTATTCAAGAATTTACCCATTGTCATTTTCAGCATTGCAAATCAAGATTTGAATTTGTTTTTCAGACCTTTCAACTTGAGAAGAACATGCTGATCAAGTTCTTTTTATTCTCCAACTCCAGATCTTTGCATATTCACTTGTAATATCTTACTTTACCTTCTCTTGAAATATTTTTTACAAAATATTTTAAAATCTTCAGTTCCTTTCTTTCACCTTAACATCTTTTCCATTTGTTTTGGCTTCCTAATATTCTAGTGTGATTTTCAATCACCTCAGGCACCCACTTCAGTCTTTTCTTTCCTCTCTTAATTTGTAAGAATTTTTTTCTCTTCTTGAATGATAGCTTTGATGTTATCTCACAGTTTATCTGGTCTTTAGTGTTAATTGAATTTTTCTATTGGAGCTACTAAATCAGATAGGAGAGGGATAGGACAGCATTTAGACTTGTTCATAGGGTTTCTATGGGTTGTATGCACTCAGTGGCACCTAACAACACCAGCAGTAATCAAGTCAGAATTATTTAGTGTTGTTATGTGCGGTCAAGCTGACAATATCACATAATGACCCTATGAACAATGGCTCTTAATTTTGCCCTCTCCTGACCCAACTTCACCATCTCTAACACACCTGACTGCATTGTCAAAATCACTATGTCAATCCATCCTCCAGGATCTTCTTCTTCTGTGCTGAACTTATAGTCTTCTAAGCATGATGCCCCTTCTGGCAACATGCCCAAAATATGTAAAATTGAGCTTCAAAATCCTTGCCTCCAACAAGCAAGTTGTTTTCAACTGCTCTAGTACAGTTTAATTTGATCTCTTAGCAGTGCATAGTATGTTCTATGCTTTTCTCCAACACCACAACTCAAACATATCAATTATCTACAGTTGTCCTTATTCATTAT
>NW_006399768.1:819753-821293 GCF_000299155.1 Elephantulus edwardii | reverse complement strand
TTTGACTTTCTGCAACAAACACTTCAAAGTCCTCTTCAGTTTGGCAAGCAAAATTGCTCTATAGTTGACCAGAAATATTTTTTTTAAACAAAGTACAAATAATTTCAAAGCACATTAAGATGCTAATAACACCAATTTAGGAAAACTAAACCAAATTCACTGTTCTTGAATCAATTTCCGCTCATGTTGATCCTTTGCTCATTTTCTGAGCCTGTAAATTTTAATAGAAGCAGATTGCCTTATCTTTCTCTTACAGAGTAGTTAGTAGAATCAAATTGTCTCTCTTAAAGAGGAAGTTAAAAGAAAGAAAATCTTTATGTTTTACTATTTTTACACATTTTTGAAATACATTTTCCATAAAAGTATGACCATAAATATGGTAAAATAAATGATACACTGACCTTGTAAAGGCAAAATTGAACTACAGTACATACAACACAATTACAAGTTTCTTTTTCATTATTATTATTAATTTCAATGAAAATTTACAGAGCCTTTGGATTTCCATTCATTCACTGTTGTGCTTTTCTCCCCTCCCAAGCCTCCCCCCACAGTTATAAGTTTCTTGATACTTATGTGATCTTTATGATCATACCTATCTCCCATGAAGTATCTGGTGGGCTCACAACCCTATGGTTAACAGTTGAGTATTTAGTCACTTTGCCTTTCATTTTATAATTAAAACTTTCCTGGTATCTGTCATATGTGACAGTTTTCAAATATATTTCAAGTATTTGGCAAATTGTAGAGGGTTAAAAGTAAGAAGAGATTAATATTTTATGTCGATGAAATACTTTAAAGTAACAAGGCAAAAGATCCATTTTTCTTTTCTTTCATCAGCTAAGATGACCTTGCTGCTTTCTGGAATTTTCATTAATTTGATTGTAATAGAAAACTGATAGTTAGAAATGTTGCAGTGAAAAATTGAACATTGAAATGCTGATGAGTGCAAAATTCAAAGTGTTCAGAATCAAATTCCTCCACAGAGCAGTTTATATTTCTAATAAAGAGAAATGGTGCTATATAGGATAAAGTATTTTCTATTTGATTGTTTTTAAAAAAATTGAATGATTTTTGTATCAATTTTATTTCATAAATAAATAGCTCACTAAATTATAAAGGGTAGAGACCACTGTATCTTTTTAGAAAAGTAGATTTCATTAACATTTTCATGGAAAACCTTTTAATCTTTTATTTGAAAAAAACATCTTATTCAAAGAAGTGGCAAAATATAATGTTTTTAATCCCAAATATTTTTTCAGGATATCATCTGTCTTTTTAATTTAAAATAACTTTTTTATCAGATAACTGGAAGGAAATGTATGTGCATATATCTCTACAGTTCTCATAAGGTAGTATTGAAAGTCTATTTATAAAAAATAATATAAAAGGAAATTATTTATTTTAGTTTTGTTTATTTTTTAAAAAATACATTTTCACAACTTCCTATTTTCTCAATTTATAATAGTTCTTCATTTTACTAACACATTTTTAAAGGCTTTCATATTCCATCCCATGTTAATAGCTCTTTTTTTGCCTT
>NW_006399768.1:813458-818098 GCF_000299155.1 Elephantulus edwardii | reverse complement strand
AACAGAAGATTTCAAAGGTCAAATTGAGAAAACAAAAGTATTATAGTGGAGTGTGCATAGAGCTAGAAATGTAGACTAAAATGGGAGGAGCTCACTCTATTTCACAGAATGAGAGAATTGAAAACCAAATTTAAACCTCAATTTGCAATATTGAAAGATGCTATGAGCAAAATATTGAATGACCCAGAAATCATCAAAGAAAAATAGAAAGAATACACAGAATCATTGTACCAAAACCAAATGACTCCCACTGAACAATTTCAGTAAATGCCATATGAGTAGGAGCCAATAGTATTGAAAAAGGAAGTGGAAGCTCCTTTGAAGGCATTGGCAAAAAATAAGGCCCCAGGAATCAATGGGATATCAATTGACTTGCTTCAATTAACAGATGCAGTGCTGGTTGCCCTCACCAGTGTAGACTGAGAAATCTGGAAGACAGTTGTCTTGCCAACGGATTGGAAAAGATCCATATTTGTTCCCATTCCCAAGAAAGCTGATCCAACAGAATGTGAAAACTATAGAACAATATCATTAATATCACAACAAGTAAAATACTGCTAAAGATAATTTTAAAAGAATGTCTATTTATGCTTTATTGACTAGATAAAGGAATTTGATTGTGTGAATCATAAGTTATGGCTACCATTGAGAAGAATGTGGTTCCCATAATTCTTAATTGTGCTTATGTGAAACCTATACTTAGACCAGGAGGCTGTTGTACAAATAAAGAAAGAGAACACTGCCCAGTTTGGTGTGTATACCTAGTTAATCTGTATGCTGAATCAATTATTTGGTAAGGTGGACTCTGTGAAGAATGTGGCATGAAGATCAGAGGGAGATTCATCAATAACCTGTTTTATACAGATGACACAACTTTGCTGAAAGTGAGGAAGATTTGATGCACTGTTGCAGAAGATCAAGGAATATAGCCTTCAGTATGAATTGCATCTCAATGTCAAGAAAAAGTAGATTCTTACCACTGGACAGATAGGCAACACCGTGGTGGATGGAGAAAAGATTGAAATTGTCAACAACTTCATCTTCCTTGGATCCACATGTGTATTGCAAAAACTGCAACTTTACACTCAAAAGTGCATAGTTAAAAATAAAAAGCCATTGTTGTTGTTGTTAGTGGCCATCAAGTTGAGTATGACTCATAGCCACCCTATGAACAAAAGATCTGAACCTTGTCCTGCCCTGCACCATTCTCACACTTCCTGACACACAAGAGCCCATTACAGCAGTCACCTTGTCAATCCACCTGGTTGAGGGTCTTCCTCTCCTTCGCTGACCCTCCACCCTTCCTAACACCAAGAAATAGCACCACCTAGCAACATGCCCAAAGTATGTGAGTCAAAGCCTCATCATTCTTGCCTCCAAAGTGTACTCTGGCTGTACATGTCCATGGGATGTTCAGTGCTCTTCTCTAAAACCACAGGTCAAAGGTGTCAGTTCTTTTTCTATATATCTAATAAGAGATATTTAGTAAACAATAAGCAAAATAAAATGACTTCCAGTCTCAAAATAAATTTCCAAGTTTACATTTTATATTTTAAAGAACGACAACATTATTAAGAAAATATTTATACATATTACCTGATGAATTAGCTTTGACTTAAATTGTACAGTGGACAAATATTAATTTAATGTGAGTTCTTTTTATTTCAAACAGCATTTTAAGGATACCCATTAAAGTCATAGATAAAAGTTGTGTCAGATTGTGCATAATCAGAGTGGTTTCTAAAGTAAGAGAATTTGACACTCCAAGATTGGGGGACTTGTCTGACCTCATGGGAATTGGTTTTGTGTTAATTGATCTGGTGAATGGGGAGAGTTTCTGTTTGTAAAGTTGATAAAGGAGATGTGGATACCCACAAGTCCCTTGCTCTTTTTCCAAATATCTAATAATGTCCTTTATTAATTATTTCTGAAAGTGTCCACATGATTTTAGCCTACAGAAAATGAGGTAGTCTCTTTCAGTGCTTTACCAAATTATTGAGAAAGATGTGAAGAAGTTTAGAGAATTGGTCAACTTATAACCTTATCATATGAGACTAGAACCTCCTTATGATGCAGGACCCATCGTTAGAAAATAATTATTTTAATAATAATTTATACGTTTAAGGTTGAGTAGTTATTAGCACTGTTCCTGCAGTCTATTGCTGAGACTGAAGGTAAAAGTTCTTTCCACATAATCTTCTTAGTAGAAACAAAAATACAAATAGTATATTGGAAAGGCTAGCTGATAGCACTGGACAATTAGAAATAATGTGAGTGTAATTGTCATTGTGACCTACGAATATTAACCAGGGTATTGTGTTAATGCCTCTAAGGCAAAGGAATTTTTTAAAAAATAAAATTGGCAATAAATTACTAAGTATGTGAAGTATATTTTGTAACCTCAAACCATAAAGAGCAAGTGATTGGAAAGCTATTATAAACCAATACAAAAGTAAATAAATAAATAAACTTCATAATTTCCATAATTTTTTTTTTAGTTTTCAGAGTTGAGTCCATTCGCAAGCCCAAATTCAGTTGAATGAAAGACTATTCTTTTTAATAAAGACTTTATAATACCACTGAAATAATATATCATAAATGTCTCTCCAGTCTTTCTCCAATAGACATGTAGCCATTGACCTTATTTATTGGCTATACATTAGGAAAAGGACCATTCAGATGTTTTAAGTCATTAGATATAGAATCTACATAGGCGTTGACACTAAGAAATCTGAGATACCATTATAGCCTGCTGATAAATGCAAGGTCAACTTATAGTGGATCCCAAGTATCTATAAAAACTTCCTCATTGACTTACCCCTAGTGTCTAAGCATATTATTTGTATGAACAGGTTTAGTAACTGGCACAATCTTTTTTTTTTCTCTAGTCCATGTAGTTTGACCCATAATGGATGGAAGAGACTAAAAAGGGATCCTAAATTTCCACATCACTTTTTTTGGGAAAAAATATAATTCAGAAGAAAATAGTGTCCTAGGTTACATAGCAAAAGTTAGTGCTTTCTAACAGACATAAAGGATTCACTGATACTGAACTCTATTATATCTCCATTCAGTTCTCTTCTATTTTTTAAAATAAATGGATCATAGTGGGTGACAGAGAACTACAATAAAATTAAATGTGGAAATTCAATTGCAGCTCTGAGCTAGATATGATATTATTACTAGAAGAGATCGATACAAACTCTAGGGGTTTGGAAGCTGTTATTGATCTAGTAAATGTGTTCTTTTTTAATCCTCATAAAGAAAGGATACAAAAAGAATCGTTCCCATTCACCTGGGAAAATCATAGACAGTATGCACTATTCTGCTGCACAACTGTAACCCTCCTGCCCTCTAACTAAAAAGACCTAACTCATTGTAGCATCTAGAAGAATAGCACTTTAGTCTTTCATGTAATAACACCTTAATTTCATTTGATGAGTAGACCATTAAAAGTATTCTATACCCCAAAAGGCAGGTAAACTCTCCTGTCATTTAATCACTTGTCACATTGATTATGATATTTAGCTCTTTGATGACATGGCTTACATCACAACATGTACTAGAAAATGAAAGTAATTTTGTTTTGCACTTTCTATTTCTCAGAAAAGCAGCACAATGTTTGCTTCTTTCATGAATTATAGAGACAGTATTTAAGGATATTATTACATTATGAAGGAGATAGTTTGTATGAATATCAATTTGAAGAAAAACAAAGGAAAATCAGGAATACATCCAAGTACTGGACAAGCTATGTTGCTACTAATATCTTGTAGAATTTATGTTCCTAGAAGTTATATGTGATAAATATGGACTTTGTGCATTCTATTTTTGTTTTGCACCATTTAGTCAGTTCTGATTCATAGGAACTCTATAGGTCAGACTTTAATTTCTTCATAGATTTCCTGAACTGAAATTTTTGGAGATAATCAGCCATGCCTTTTATCCCACAGAGCAGCTGACATGTTTGAATTTCTGACCTTTTAACTAGCAGCTAGTTGCTTAATCATTGCACCACCTGGCTTCTTGCTGGTTAGTCAAACTAAGACACTCAGAATGAATGCCTTTAGCAAGGGTCTGTAGCAAGGGTATCCTTGCTGTAGCAGAGAATTACTCACCAACTGAGAAAGACCTTGTACAATGCTATCAAGTGTCAGTATGACCTGAATATGTGTATCATATGTGTAGATGATTGTACCTATTCTTATAAACTAGGAACTGCCATTGTGACCTAGTCATAAAGTCAGGTAACTGAAACTTCAATCTAGCACACTGTAAAAATTTTAAAAGGCACGATTAATATACTCAAATAGATGTATCAGGAAGTAGTGTCAAACTTATCACTATCTTTTCTCTGTTGCCTCACTTAATAGATTCATGAATTCTATTAAAAAAAACAAGTCACAGAGGAGAGATTGATCTTATACCAGAGGCAACTATGATTCAGACTAATATGTTGACATAAGTGAATAATATTGCAACCGCATTAATGATAGAAACACATTTTTAAAAATGAAGAGGAAAAATCTTGTTAAAAAAATACTTTAAGAAGTTATTGTTACATGCCATGGAGTCAGCTTTAACTCATAAGGACTTTATGTAGAACAGAAGACAGTGTTTTCTGGTCTGGTATCTATTAT
>NW_006399768.1:799791-813358 GCF_000299155.1 Elephantulus edwardii | reverse complement strand
AATTTTATTCTGATTTATTTACAAGGTTTGAATACACTGTTTTTCACAGAGGATCCTTCCCATTTCCTTCACCCAACCCACCCATCGAATTGTGCAACCCTATGATTAACACCTTACCCCCACCCATTCTTATCCCTCTATTTCTACTCACCACCTCCCCAACTTGGGTACTCATACTCATTCTACAATAATGGTTTTGTACAGTATTTGTCCTTGTGAGACAGTGTTAGTTCATCTAGTATAATGCTTTCCAGTCCCTCCCAAGTTAGGTAGTAATTTACAAAATTATTTTTCCTGAATGCTGAGTAGTATTCCATTGTATAAATGCATCACAACTTCTTAATCCATTCGTTTGTGGTTTGACATCTGAGCTGTTTCCATGTTCTTGCAATGATGAGTAATGCTACTATGAAAATTGGTGTGCAAGTCTCTGCGCATCAGGTCTCATTTTCTTGGGGCATTTTCCAAGCAATGGAATAGCTGGGTAATACGGAATTTCTATGTTCAGCTTTGATTCGGTGACTAGGATAATGGGGGTAGGTGTGTCAGAGACAATAAGATTGTCAGAGGAAAGATCAAGGTTCAGGGCTATTGTACATAAGGTTGCTAAGAGTCACAGGCGACTAGATAGCACTTAACAACAACCAACAATTTAACAGAGTTCCTTTCTCACCACATTCTCTCCAACATTTATTACTTGCTTTCCTGTTACATTTTGCCACTGCTACTGGTGTGAGATGGTATCTCATTGTGGTTTTTATTTGCATCTCTCTTGTTGTCAGTGATTTGGAGCATTTCTTTATATGCCTTTTTGCCATTTTAATATCTTCCTCTGTGAAAATTATTTCCATGTCTTTTGCCCATTTTGTAATTGGGTTTTCAGACTTTTTATTGTGGAGACTCATGAGTATTCTATAAACTTTTGGCAAAGATATTACCAAGAAAGAAAACTACACACCAATCTCTCGTGATTATTGGTACAAAAATCTTAACACAATCCTAGTCAATATAATCCAAAAGCACATTAAAAAAAATTCCCCTTGACCAAATGGGATTCATAACTGGTATGCAAGAATGGTTTAATGTAAGAAAAACCGTGAGACCCCATGATTAACTCTCCCCAATCCCCACCTCGCTGCCCTCCCCCTAAGGTCTTGATGCACATTTTTACTAGTTATTGATTTCAGCAATAATGGTCTTATATGATATTTGTCTTTATGTATCTAAGTTAGTTCACTTAGCATAATGCTCTCTAGTTCCACCCAAGTTAGGTAGCAATTTACAAAATCATTGCTCCTGCATGCTGTGTAGTTTTCCATTGTGTGAATGTACCATAATTTCTCAAACCATTCAGTTGTGGTTGGAAATTTGAGATATTTTATGTTATTGCAATGGTGAATAATGCTACTATTAATTCTGGTGTGCAAGTCTCCATTTGTGCCTCAGTTCTCATTCTCTTGGGGTATATTATATTTCCAAGCAATGGGATAGCTGGGTCATATGGAATTTCTATGTTCAGCTTTTTAAAGAAGCACTACAATGCCTTCCAGAGTGGTTGTATCATTTTACAATTCCATTAATAATGTATAAGATTTTCTACCTTGCCACATCCTCTCCAACACTTATTACTTGTTGTCTTATTAAACTTGCCGTTAGTACTAGATTGAGATGGCATTTCATTGTTCGTTTGATTTGCATCTCTTTTATTACCAGTGATTCTGAACATTTCTTCATGTGTCTGTTGACCATCGATTATCTTTCTCCTTGAAAAGTCTTTCCAGGTTTTTTCCCTATTTTGTAATTGTGTTATCAGTCTATTTCTTGTGGAGCCCCAATAGGATTGTGCAAACTTTCGATATGAGACATTTGCCTAAAATTATATCGTCAATGTTTTTGCCCCCAATAATCAGTAAATTTGCTTTCCACTTTGCTGGAAAACGTTTTTGATGCACACAGGCATATCATTTTCAGAAAGGACCTTGCAAGGATGCCCACTGTCACCACTTCTATTCAATATTGTATTGGAAGTACTTGTTAGGACAATATGACAGAAGGAAATAACAGGCATCCATATCAGCAAAGAGATGATTAAACTGTCACTGTATGCAGATGATATGATAGTGTACACAGAAAACCCCAAGCACTCAACAAAAAGCAAACAAACAAAACACCACAAACTGTTAGAGATAGTAGAACAATTTAGTAGAGTGGCAGGCTATAAGATCAAGATCCAAAAATCAGTGGGATTTCCAAAGATAACTCAGAAAAGGATATCAAGAAAACAATACGATTTACAATGTTGTTGTTCATTGCCGTAGAGTCAAGTACTACTCATGGTAATACTATGAACAAAAAGACTTGCAGCCTTTCTAGAACTATCTACATTTACCAAAGTTCATAGTTTCTAGAGGCATGTTATCTAGGAAGTGGATGTCACTCCTGCTTCCAAGTCAACAAATTGAGCTACTTGGGAGTGAATATAACAAGAGACACAAAAGATCCGTACATGGAAAACTATAGAACATATCTGCGAGACACAATAGAAGAAATAAATAAATGAAAAAATGTGTCTTGTTCATGGACAAAGTATTGAGAAATTGAAAATTCTACCAAAAGCAATTTACATGTCCAATGCCATCCCAATCCAGATACCAAACTAATCAAGAAGATTGAAAGGGAAATCTTTAAGTTTATTCGGAGAGAAAAGAGACTCCAAATAAGTAAAGCACTTCTGATAAACAAAAACAAAGTGGTAAGCATATCACTCTATGACCTCAAGATCTACTACATAGTGGTAGTAACCAAAACAACATGGCATTGGTACAATAACAGGTACATGGACAAATGGAACAGAACTAAAAACCCAGAAATGGACCCAGTTATCTATAGGCAGCTGATATTTGACAAGGAAATCAAATCTATAAAATGGGGAAATGGCAACCTTTTCAACAAATGGTGCTGACAAAATTGGACTGCTACCTGCAGGAAGCTGAAACAGGATCTACGTCTCTACCATACACAAAAATCAACTCAAGGTGGACCAGAGACCTGGGACTAAAGCACAAAACCATAAAGTTCACCAGAGAAACTGGAATCAGTCTTTGAAGGCCTAGTCTACGGTGTCAAGAGACTGCCAAATACAACCAGAAATGTTTTTCAGCACTTTGAGAATCTCTGACAGCAGCTTTCCCCAGAGCAACCTGTCTTTTTGATTTCTTGATTGCTTTTGCCAAGTGTTGATTGTGGAGACAAGTAAGCTGAAGTTGTTAACAACTTCAGTTACGTCTCCATCTATCATGGTGCTGCCAAATTACCTAATGGTAAGAATCTTTGCTTTCTCTATGTTGATCTTCAACCCGTATCGAAGACTAGTCCTTTACCCTCTGCAGTAAGCGCTTCGGGTCCTGCTCAGTTTTTGCCAGCAAGGTTGTATAATCTGCATAATGTATGTTGTTGATGAGTCTTCCTCCAATCCTGAATTCAAATTCCTCCTCGTAAAAATCCAGCCTCCATAATGGTCTGTTCTACAAATATATTGAAAGGATACTGAGTCAGGATTCATCCTTGACACACTCACTCCCTGATTTTGAACCATGCAGTGTTTCCTTGCTCTGACCACTACTTTATGAGAACAATCATATGTTCTGGGAATCCTATTCTTCCCAAGATTATCCACAATTTGTTGTATCATTACATATGGACATTTACATTCCTGGGATAAGATTATATATACCTCTTGGATAATGAAAAATCTTGCTAAGTTAGTATATATCTTTGTTAGGAGATTAGAGACAGACAAATTTGAGGAAGAGATATTTATGCACATACTGCTTTAATATTTAGCTTTAAGCAGATTTCAAACAGAGAGTGTTAATTAAAAAATAAGTGTTAATTTCTTCTTCTTCTTTGGCTCTGTCTAGTCAACCCGTATTGGCCTTATAAACAACATATTTGAACTCTGTGCTACCCTGTTATATCCTCACACTTCCAGACAAAACAGAGCCAATAGTGACAGTCACTGCATCAATCCAACTGATTGACAAACTTTCTTTCCTTAGATGATTCTCTGTCCTTCCAAACATGATGTCTCATTTCAAGAAATAGCCTCTCCCAGCATTATGCCTAAAGTATGTAACATGAAGCTTTATCATCTTTACCTTCAAGAAGCACTCTTGTTGCACTTTCTCCAAATATATATTTGCTGCACCGGAAGGTTCAGTATTTTTTTTCCAATATTGAAACTCAAAGGTGTCAATTATGCTTCATACATCCGTATTTATTATCCAGCTCTCAGACACATAGCAAGTTATCAAGAAGACCATGGCCTAAATCAGACTCTCCTCAGTCCTAAAACTGACATCATTATTCCTCAGTAATTTGGAGAGATCCCTGACAGCTGACTTTTCCAATGCTATTGTTGTTGTTATGTGAGGTTCAGCCACTTGCGACTTATAGCAACCCAACGCACAACATCCCTATACCCTGCTCTATCCTGTGCCAATCTTATTGTCTCTGACACACCTACCCTCATTACCCCAGTCACTGAATCAACCCGTCTCATCGAGGGTCTTCCTCTCTTGTGTTGTCATTCTGCCCTCCCAAGCATGATGTTCCACTCCAAGGACTGGTCCCTCCTTGCAACATACCCAAAGTATGTCGGACAAAGCTTCAGAATCCTTTTCTCCAAGGAGCAGTCTGGTTTAATGCCCTCTAGGATGAACCTAGCAGTCCATGGTATATCTAATACTGTTCTCCAGCACCAGAACTCAAAGACGTCAAATCTCCTTCTATCATCTCTAGTCATTGTCCAGCTTTCTGATGCATAGAGAGTAATAACCAAGACCAGGTGTACTTTAGTTTCCAGACTGACATGGTTGCTCTTCAGTATTTTAGAGAAGTGTCTGACAGCAGACTTTCCCAATGCAATTTGTCTTTTAATTTCCTGGCTGTTGGTATGACAAATGTTGATTGTGGAACCAAGCAATCAGAAACTGTTAATAATCTCAACCTTTTCATTGTCTATGATGCTGCCAATTGGGCCAGTGGTGAGAATCATCTTGTTTTCTTGATGTTGAGTTTCAGTCCATATGTAAGGCTGCAGTCCTTGACACTTTAGGTCCTCCTCAGTTTTTAGGTGCAAGCTCTTTAGATTCTCATCAGTTTTTAGGTTCCCTTAGCAGGATTGTATTATCCTTGTAACACAGATTGTTGATGAGTCTTCCTTCAATTCTGATGCTACATTTTTCCTCATGTAGCCCAGCCTCTTAGTTAATCTGTTCTGCATATAGATTGAAAATGTATTTCCAGTGCATTATATTTTCCTATTATCTAACTGTTGATACCAAGAATGCTGATTGTGGATCCAAGTAAGATGAAGTTGTTGACAGTTTCAGTCGTTTCTTCATCTATCATGATGGTGCCAATCAGTCCAATGATAAGAATTTTTGTTTTCTGTACATTGAGATGCAATTCATATTGAAGGCTGTTCTTGGATCTTCTGCAGCAAGAGCTTCAAGTTTTCCTTATCTTCAGAAAGCAGGGTTGTTTCATCTGCATAATGTGGATTAGTGATGAGTCTTCCTCCAATCTTGATATTACATACTGCTTTCTAGAGTCTAGCTTCTGAAATAATTTACTCAGCGTACAAATTCAGTAGTTATGGAGAGATTATGCATCCCTCACGCAGTTTTTGGTTTTTTTTGTTTTATTTTTTAAATCATAAACCATGAATGAATGGAAATCCAAAATCTCTGTAAATGTTCATTAAAATTATTTTTAAAAAAATTATAAACCATGCAGTGTTCCCTTTCTCTGTTTGCACAACAGCCTCTTCGTCTAGGTATAGGTTTCACATGAGCACAATTAAATACTCTGGAATTCTCATTCTTCTTACTGTCAGTCATAACTTGTTATTATCCACACAGTTAAATGCATTTGCCCAGTCAATAAAATATAAATAAACATTCTTCAGGTATATTTTACCTTTGGCCAGGATCCACTTGTCATCAGTAATGATATTCCTAGTGCTACAGCCTCTTTTAAATCCTGCTTGAACTTCTGGAAGATCCCTGTATAGTCATTTTTGAAAGATACGCAGCAGTATTTTTTCTGGAATGTGATAGTAATACTTTTGCTCAGTAGTTTCCACATTCTGTTGGCTAGCCTTTCTTGGGAATGGAAACAAATATGGACCCCTTCCAATCCATTGGCCAGACAGACAACTGCCATCTAAATTTCCTGACATTGATTGGTATGTGCATCCATCCAGGTTTGCATCTGTTAGTTGAATGAACTCAATTGATCTCATTGATTCCTGGGGCCTTATTTTGTCTCAATACCTTCAATGCAGCTTTAATTTCCTCTTCGTCTTTTCCCATTTTTGTGAATATCACCACCATTGCTGCCATACCTGGGTCCCCATACTATGTAGCTAATTATTGAAAACAGATCACACTGATGCTTGCATTAGTGTAAGTTTAAATTCTGTTTATTCTTTCAGTTAGTATTTAAAGTATTTCCTCATCGTTTCTATTTAAACTTTGGGTTGAAGAATTAGCATCCGTATGTTGGCATGATTTTCTGGTGCTTTTTGTGCACATGGACTAAAATTGCTGTCTATCTAACCAGCCAGTTTACTGGAAGATGTTTTTAATAGGTCCTATTGAGTCAAATTCAACTCACAGTAATCCTATGAACCACATGTCTGGGCCCTTTCCTACCTTATTCCATCCTAATCAACTCTGACATGTTAGTATATTGCTGTAGTCACTGTGTCAACCCATCGCTTCAAGGGCCTTCTTTTCTTTCGCTTACCTTCCACCTTTTCAAATATGATATGCCTCTCCAAGGAAGAGTCTCTTCTAGAAACATGCTCAAAGTATGTGAGATGAAGCTTTGTCATCCATTCTTCCAAGGAGCATTTTGACTATACTTCTTTCAAGCATAATTGTTTCTTCTTTTTGTAGTCCATGGGATATTCAGCCCTCTGCCCCAATACCACAGCTCAAAGGCATCAATTCTTCTTCTATCATGCTTATTCACTGTCCAGCTTTCAGATGCATAGCAAATAATTGGAAAAAAACTATTGCATGAAACAGGTGTACCTTAGTCTTCAAACTGACATCATTGTTCCTCATTAATTTTGAGAGATCTTTGGCAGAAGATTTTCAAAATAAGTCAATTCACACAACTCAACAGATGTAGACTGCTATAATACATATATGCAGCTCAAGCAAAGAAATCTACACAAAGGCAACTGTATCCCACCCCTTATAAATATTCTTAAAGAAGCCGTGGTCCAGCTATTGTCTCAATGGACTGAAATATAACACTGGCCATGAAGATCGTGCAAAAGTTAACGTTTCATTCTGTTATACTAAGTCCACTGCATAGCAGAGCTGACCTATTAACTTCCAATAGCATGTCATTCCTAATGAAATATAAACTAAGAATAAAATAAGACTGCAAGATCCTTTTATGTAACTATGCTTTAGTAAATATATTGATAACTTATATTAGCAATTTGTTATTGTTGTTATTTGTGGCTCATAGTGACTGACCCTGTGAACAATGTATCAGAATCTGGCCTTATCCTGTATCATCCTCATCATCTCGAACATACTTGAGCCCATAATTACAGTCACCAAGTCAATCCATCCAGCTGAGGGTCTTCCTCTCCTAAGCTGACCTGCCACTCCTCAAAGCATGGTGTCTTTCTCCAAGGACTGGCTCCTCCTAGCAACCTGCCTACTACAGTGTGTAGGATGAATCTTCAGAATCCTTGCTTCTAAGAAAACCCTGTCTGCACTTTCTCCAAGATATACCTGTTTCTTCTTTTGACAGTCCGTCAGATAATCAGTATTCTTCTCCAAAACCACAGCTCAAAAGCTCCAACCCTTCTTTTTTAATCCTTAGTCATTGTGCAATTTTCAGATGCTTAGCAAGTAATGAAAAGACCGTGTCTAGGATCAAGCATACTGTAGACCTTAAAGTCACTTTCTTGCTCTGCAGCACTTTGGAGGGCTCCCTGACAGCAAATTTTCCTAATGCAATGTAAGTTTTTATTTCTTTACTGCTGGTACCAAAAGCGTTAATTGTGGATCCAAGTAAAATGAAGTCATTGACAACTTCAAGCTTTTTTCCATCTATCATGATGTTGCTTATTTTAGTTTTCTTGATATTGAGATGTAATCTGTACTAAGGCTTTTGTCCTCTTCAGCAAGCACTTCAGGTCCTCCTCACTTTCAGCGAGCAAGGTTGTTTCATCTGCGTAATATAAATTATTGACGATCTTCCTTTGAAAGCCATATTCTTTTGTTTCATAAAGTCCAGCATATTGTCCAATGATAATATAAATAAAGCTCTTGATAATTATCAGTAATTAAGGAAGCTTTGGTGGTTTAGTGGTAAGAAGCCATGTTGACAAGCCAAAGGCAGATGTGGTTCAAGTCCACCAGTTGTTCCACTGGAGGAATGTGGGCAATAGCTTCCTGTGATATTTAACTGTCTTTTAAAAGCTACTGTAGAGTCAGCTATGACCCAATCCTGAGTCGAAGGTACACAACAACAGCAATAATCTTGATATTTACGGAGCTCTGTTGAAGAGTACATGTTACTCTGCTAACCACTAGGTCTGTGGTTAAAATATGCCGGCTGCTCCATGAGCGAACAATACATAGTCTCCTATAAAGACTCGCTGCCACCGGAACCTGGTGAAGGTTGTCAAGAGCAGAAATTGACAAGAAGCTTATTAGTCTAATTTTGAATTATTTCCACTCATCCACTGTCATTGGATCAATTGTGACCTATGTTTACACTTCTTTGCATTCTTCAGTCAGTAAATCTTTGTAAGGAAATTGTTCATGTTTTACCTGTAGCACAGATGGTAGATTCAAAGTACTGAACTTTCAGTAATCAGCAAAATATATCTGCAACTAGCAGCTCCAGTTAGTAAATATTTAGTGACAACTCGTGGGTGACCCATGTACAATGATATCAGAGCTTTATGATTTATAGAGCTTTCCTGGGTTGGTGTTTTTGGTTGGTTGCTTTGCGGTTTGGGTTTGGGTTTTGGTTTTGTATTTTTTTGTGGTTGGTTGTTTTGTTTTGTCTTTTAAATTTGATTGTTAAGTCTTTCTACCTGGTATCTTAGTCAAGAAACTTCACTGAAACTTAGTATCACAGTCACAGACAAGTCCACAATGACAGGCAAGTGGTGGATGTAAATGAGATCAGCATATCACATACATGTGTGATCATTTTCAAAATATAAACACAATTTTTCAGTTATATTTTAGTAATCATAAGCTACCACAGGCTGAGCCTCATTTCTATTTTCATGTTTTTCTATTTCAGTTTTTCATTCTATGCCAACAAATTAACGAAGCGAGAACAAACAAAAACAAAGATGACAGACAAGATTACCAGATGGTCCTCTGATAGAGTGCTACCATGAGGCAAGAGTCATCTAGTTATTTGTGTCATGTTGTGTGAGACATGAGAAAAATTACCAACTGTTAAATACTAAGCTTTATATAAAAAATAACATTTTATGTATTTTATGGTAACTATTTTTAATCATTTTGCATACATAAAATGCTCACCATGTGTCGGATATCATCCTAAGCACGTTTCAAATACCACAACAATAACATTTGTATCACATCAAGTACTCTTAGTATTCTTATTTAAAAATAAATAAATAAATAAATAGATTTCTGGTGTCTTGCCCAAACTGGCACAATCATTGAGCTTCAGGGATTCACACTCAAGGAGTAAGATCACTGCAGATTCAACTGCTACTATACTTTTTCTGTGATTAAAATAGTACAGTTTGAATATTGAAGGTTTCCACTGAGTTGCTGAGAAATTTGAAGGTTTTTTTCTCTTATTTCTGAGTTGATGTTGGTAATTTAGATCTTCAGATTTATGAAATTCTCTTGGAAACTGAAAAAATAGCCTCTTATGTCTGCTGGACAAAATTTCATTTAATTAAGCTTGATGAAACTGTGGAGGACCTGAAGTACTTGCTGCAGAAGGTCAATGACTGTAGTCATCAATATGGATTGATGACTAACATCAAGAAGGCAAAGATTCTCACCACTGGGCCAATTGGCAGACCCTGATGAATGAAGAAAAGAATGAGATTGTTAACAATTTCAACTTGCTTGGCTCCACAATCAACACTCTTAGCACCAGCAGTCTGGAAATCAAAAGACAATTGCATTGGGGGGGTCTGCTACTGGGAACCTTTCCAAAGAGATAAAGAGCAATAAAGTCAGTTTAGAATCTAGGTGCACCTGAACAGTGAACTGGTCAGTGACTAAGGATGACAGAAGAAGCCTTTGAGCTTTGGTGCTGGAGAAGAGTATTGGACATACCATGTATTGCCAAGAGAGCAAATAGGTCTGACTTGGAAAGGATGAAGCTAAGCTACTCCTGGGAGACAAGGATCTTGAAGCTCCATCTCACATATTTGAGCAAGTAGCCAGGAGAAACCAGAACTTGAGAAGGACATCATGATTGAAAGGGTAGAATGTCAGTACAGTAGAGGAAGACCCCAGATGAGACAGATTGATGGAATAACTAGGGAAATGAGATTAGATGTGTCAGAGCCAATGAGACTGGCTCAGGGTAGAGCATGGATCAAAGTTGTACATAGGGTCACTATGAGTCATGAGTGACTCAATGGCACATAACAACAACAAGAGCATTATATATAAAATTAAGGTAAAATTACATTAAAATTATAAAATTTAAATAAACTAAAATCTCTTTGCTGTTGTGGTTGATATGTACCAACGAGTCAGATCCACCCATAGCTGACTCTCTAGCAGGTTTTCAGACACAGTTTAATCACATGGAAAGATATTACACATCTTTGTTCTCCAGAGCAGCTTATGGATTTGAACTATGTACTTTTGTGATAGCAGCACAGCTCCTTACCATTAGGCTACCAGAACCCTCTAATATCTCTTTAATGTCCAATTTTAAGCCATTTCCAAATATTCTTTGCATTTGTGTCCCTTCTCTTTTTACTCATTGAAACTACTTTGTAATTTTCACATTTTTATTTCTATTGTCACAACATTAACACAATATCAATATGAACAATATTTTCCAGGAGGTGCAACTGTAAAGAACTTTTACATGAGATTTTGAGAATTCAATTAGTAATTATGGATTTTAAATCCTAAAATTTTAAAGAGTAATTGTGTAATCTGTGACACTGATTTGTCAAATGCAATGATAGTTACCTATGGTGGACAGTGTTTGGTGGAACTCCCCGATTAAAACAAGCTTAGAAGCAGGAGTGGCATCCACTTCTGAAATAGTTTGCCACCAGAAACTCTATGAACTTGGAGAAATAGTAAAAGTTATACAAGTGTTCAGGTCTTTCATTTGTAGGGCTGCTATTAGTTATCTAGGATTTGATGGCACTTAACAACAACAACAATAACTATGTAATTGTTTATAATGATTTTAGGTAATGTTTGCTGATGTTCACTTGATCCTGTTGCAGAGTGAGCTTATGTACAACAGGAGAAGATTCTGACTTGTCCTAGAACATCTTTACAATGGCTAGTATCTTTGAGCTCCTTGTTATGAAGAATATGTCAATCTACTTTGTTGAAGATCTTTTCTTTGACCTTCTCCATTTTCATGTTCCTCAAGGAACTAGTGCCTCCCAATAACATGTCCAAAATAATGGAGACCAATTCTTGCTTCTAAGAAACACTCTAGTTTTACTTTTTTAAAGTAAAATTGTTTGGGCTTTTTTTTTTTAAATTATTTTGACGTTTGTGTTATATCCAATATTCTTCAGTAATACCATAATTCAAAAGCATTAATTCTTCTTCAGTCTTCCATCATTATACAACTTTAATATCCATATGTTGTTGTCTTGTTGTTAGGTGCTGTTGAGTCAAGTACAACACATAGTGACCCTTTGAATATCAGATCTCAACCCTCTCTTATCCTGTGTCATCCTCACACTTCCTAACACACCAGACTCCATTTTGATAGTTACTGTGTATATCTACATGTTTAATATTTTTCTCTTTTACCGACCTTCTACATTTCCTAGCATGATGTCACTTTCCAAAGAACAGCCTCTCCTAGTAACATGTCCCAAATATGAGAGACAAAGCTTTATCTTCTTTTCCTCCAAGGAGCATTCTGCCTGCGCTTTCTACAAGACACTTCTTGTTTTTCTCCAAGACATTTTTATTGTTTGTTTTTTTTGTAGTCCATAGGATGTTCCATATTTTCTCCAACACCACAGTTGAAAGGCATCAATTCTTTTTCTATCATCTTTATTCATTGTCCCACTCTCAGATGCAGAGTAAGTGATCAAAAGAACTATAGCCTGAATTAGCTCTCAAACTTATATCATTGCTCTGCAATAATTTGGAACGATCCCTGGCTGAAGACTTTCCCAATACAATACATTTCCTGATTTCCTGGCTGCTGGCACCAAGAGTATTAATTGTGGATCGAAGTTAGATGAAGTTGTTGGCATCCATCTGTCATGATGTTGCTTATTGGCCTAGTCAATAAAACATAAGCAGACATTCTTTTGATATTATTTACTTTCAGACAAAATCCATAAAATATTTACTGAAAGAGACTGTCTAATCTTTACTCAATTGTTGTTGTTGTTGTGTACCATCAAGCAGGTTCTCAGAGGCAGTTAATCGCATGGGAGCATCCCGCAGAACAGTTGGTGACCTCGAATCACATGCCTTTGGGATTGCAGCACAACTTCTTGTTACCAGGCCAAAGAGTACTCTTATACCATTAGTTGGCTGAGAGTGTTAAATATGACTAAATTTTTCTTTGTAATATTTATTTGACTGCTGCCTTATGGACTTCTGTTTCAAGAACATTGGCATATGTATAGTAGTTTCTCTTCCTCCCCTTTACATTCATATTGGTTATTATTTAAACAACTTCAATACAATGATCTTTTTCTATTTAGTTTCCTTAGATTTCTTCAAATTTAATTTCCAAGCTTCTGTTGCTTCAGTTATACATAGTTAATAACGTTGGATTTTTCTAATGTGATTTTTTTTTCTAAGTAATTTCATAAATAAACATATTCTTCATTTTTCTTACTGAAGATTTTTCCATCTTCATCTCCACTTGCTATCATCTCATCATTTTATTTTACTTTTGTACCTGTCCTTTATTTTTGTTTACTAGAGTAATAGAGAAGTAATAATTTCTGCATTTTTTTATGCTGAAATCAATTACATTTCTATTTGAATCATGCATTTAATTTACTAGTGACTTTTGTGAAATATCATCATCTGATTTTTGATAATTTGGGTTTTTGTTTGTTTGTTTTTCATCTCACATATTTTAGGCTCAAAACATATATGGGAATTCTGGTTGTTTAAGTCATAAAAATGGGTGCTGCTAGCCCAAAGACATTATCATCACATATCTGGCACTTTCAATTGACCAGTAACTTCATAGAGCAAAGATGAGAAATCTCCTCCCATAAGATTTGGAAATTCAGAAAACCTGCTGGTGAGTCAACTATTAATTGGCTCATGTTGTTGTT
>NW_006399768.1:794393-799691 GCF_000299155.1 Elephantulus edwardii | reverse complement strand
CAGGAGCCAAAATATTACTTTAATTTCATCCCACCTGAATTTTAGAATCATCTCAGGAACAGGTTTGAGGCCTTGAACACTAATGAGCGAAGAAGAATTGGCTCATGCGTTAGGTTAATTTATCTTGTTCTTTTATCTTCATAATAACTCTTGTAATAACTTGAACAAAAAATATCATAGAATATTTGCATTAAAGAATTTCTCATATAGCTTCTTGTTCCTACATACTAGCATGGAAGAAGTAGTTGAAGAATAACAACATAGATGGGCATTTGGGTTGATTCTGTTTCTTTGCTAGTGATAATAATGCAGCCCTAAACTTGGATGTACATACATCTGTCTGAATTGTAGCTCTAGTGTCTTTAGGGTATATTCCCAATAGTGGAATTGCTGCTTCAAATTGTATTTCTGTTTCCAACTTCTTTAGAAAGTGCCAAACTGTCTTCCATAGTGGTTGTACCATTTTATATTCCCACCACAAGTGAATAACCTCGGCAGCATTTGCTGTTTGCTAGCTTGTTGAATTTTGCTACTTTTGGTAATTTGAATGTCTTCTTTGGTGAACTGTCTAATGGATAGAAAACTTTTGGTACACTTACACAATAAAATATTGTACAGCATCAAAAACAATTAACTACAAAACATTGTACAATATAGGGGATTATGCTGAGTGAAATATCTCAATCATAAAAGGATAAATACCACGTTAACAATACTGTTATAAAATAGGACAGACATGGGGTAGTTGGGGAGATAATGAGAAAATAACAGACAGATAATGAACACTGCATTATATCTGATGAAAGGAAAATATTCCTTCTGAAAGGAATATATGATTAGATATTATATGTAGAACAGCAATTTGGAACAAAGGGTGCATTGCAGAGAGGGCTAAGGGAGTGATGAGGGGAAGAAAATGTACAACACTGAAAAAAAAATAAAACATTCCAATGTGGAAAAAGAATAGCATATGACAATAACATGTATAACAACTACATAGAGAGAGTCCTAGTGGATAGAAAATTATGCTACCAAGCCAAATGTGGGTGATTTTAATCTGTGGCACTCAGGCCTGTTTTTAATTGTTTTTGGTGTAACATTATTCTAAGTGGTATAGTACTGGTCTGTGCATTGCTGTACAGAGGTAACTGGCGGTTGCTGTGATGCTAAACACTTTGACACTTATGTGTCAAATGTGATAATGGTTACCCACAGTGGATCATGTTTGGTGGAGCTCCCCGATTGAAACAAGATTGGAAGCAGTAGTGGAATCCACTTCCACGATAGCTTGCCTCCGGAAACCCTTTGAGTTTGGTGAAACCATGAAAGTTATACTAGTGTTCAGATCTTTCATTCACAGGGTCACACTATGAGTAGTCTACAACTTGATGGCACTTAACAACAACAACAACAACAAGAAATGTAGGTAAATTGATCGAGATAGCTTATAACTGGAAATATTAAGATATTCAAAATGATAAGTTAGTGAAACTACTGTGCATTGTTTTATACTATCAAGTAGGACCTGACCATAGATGACCCTGCAGTGGGTTTTCAGAAGCAGTATATCCCATGGAAAGAGATGCCCTTCATTCTCCTGCAGAATGGTTGGTGAATTTGAGTCACATGAATTTGAGATTGCAGCATAGCTGCTTACCACTAGGTCTAGGTAACTTATTACTTTTAAGAAATTGTGATGTGAATACTGAAGCTAGCAAAGCACATAATATTATTAGCAAACTCATCCAAGCTTAAACCTGACATTTGGAAACAGTCTATGTATCTAAAAACAGTAAAATAAACTTGAATATCTAGGCATAAAATAAAATTAAAGTTTTCTAGTAATAATTACTCTATGTATTGCTGTTGGCATCAAAATTACGAAAGCAGCTACTATGCTCAGATCTAAATATAATAAACTTTTGTATATACTTCCACATATTTTAGCAGTAGCATTTGTAAAAATATGTATGTATTCAGGATGAGATTCAGGCAATCTTAGGAAAAATTTTGATTATATTATTACAGTTACAGTGTGAAGTATAAAGAAACTAGATTTATAGCTTGGCTTCGTTAGCATATTTTTAGGTACCCAGGAAATGTAACATTGTGAGATTGATAATTTTAATTAAAGTTGGTAAAAGTGGAGATTTATTTATAAAGATTTGCAGGGATATTACTGCTGAATTGTTTTCTTCCCAGAATCTCAAAATCGCATGTTAATTCCATTTTACTTAATGTAAACTATTATACGATTTCTTTAAGGAATCTTGTGGCATAAGAGTTAAGCAATAGAATGTGAAACAAAATATTGGTAATTGGATTTTACCAGCTTCTCTACAGAAGAAAAGAGCTGGCGATATGCTCCAGAAAATATTGCACTCTAGCAAACCTAGAAAAATTGTACTCTCTCAAGCGTTAATGTATGGTACCATCAAGTTCACTATGACCCACAATGACCTAATAAACAACAGATCAGAACCTTGCCCTATCTTGTGCAATTGTGACAATTTCTGTCATAGTAAAGCTCATTGCTCATGCATTCAGTGGAGCTTGAGTTTCTTCCTTTGTTTCTTTTGGTACTTCATTGTATGCTACTTCTAAAATTGTTCAGAGTTATTGAAATCTATATGGTAAATTGTGTCCTTTGATTCCATCGGTCTTTTTTTTTTGCTGTCACCTGCATCATTAAAGACTTCTGTAAAATTAGCAAATATTAAAACTCAAGGCTTGAATTGGTTCTTTAGCTCATTCAGGATAAATGCTGAGTGTCTTCTTCCATTTTGGTTTCCTAACTCCAGCTTTTAGCACATTCCGTTATAACACCTTGCTTTGTCTTCTTTAAGATGCATTTGGAAATCTGTTCATCTTTTTTATATCAGCTTCCTTTGCCTTTCTTTGGGTTTTATTGCTTACTTTCTTCCCCCCCCCTCCATTCTAAGAATGTTTCAGTGTCCATTCCAAGCATATTCTCACATCCATTTTGGTCTTTTCTTTCTTTGTATTGACCTTACTTTTAACGTGGATGATGAGCATCCCACAGTACATTATTTTTCAATTATTACTACTCAATTCTTCAAATCTATGTTGAGATGATTTTTAAATTCATTGTGATATATTCTTGTTTTCACTGCTGATATTGAGCTTCTCCATTGAATCTTTACACAGATATAGTCAATCTAATATCTGTGTAATCCATCAGGTGGAGTGTATGTGCAGAGTCATCGTTTGTGTATTTTTCAAAAGTAAATCATTGATTTAACAAAATTCAATCATTTGATCTCAAGCCCAATTTCTGCCTCTGACACTTGATTTTCAAACTTTTATTCCTTATTATTTGTTTCTAATTTTGCTTTATAGTCACAAGTAATGTATCTTTGTTGCATGTTTGATCAATTTCAACTGGATAATTAGTGGTTGTTGTTGTTGATTGCCTTCGAGTCGAGTATGACTCATAGCAACCTATGAACAAAGGCCCGAAGCCCCTCTACAACTATTTACATTTATCAAAATTCATAGGGTTTTCGGAGGCATGTGATTTGGGAAGTTGATGCTACTTCTGCTTCCAATACTGTCATAGTATGTTACTGTTGTTATGTGCCATTGAGTCGACTGTGACGTATAGTGAACCTATGTAGAACAGCTCTAAACCCTTCCCTGTCTGAGCCAGTCCCACTAATTCTAACACACCAACTCCCATTGCCCCAGTTACTATATCCCGAAAGAGTGTGGAAATTATCGAACATTATCACTAATATTACACCTAGCAACATTCTGCAAAAGATTATCCAGAAAAGACTTAAACAGTACATTGACAGAGAAGTACCAGAAATGCAATCTGTGTTTAGTAGAGGTCATGGCACTAGGGACATGATTGCCAACGTCAGATGTATGTTGGAAGAAAGCAGAGAGTACCAGAAGAATGACTATCTGTGTTTCATTGGCTATGAAAAGGCATTTGACTGTGTGGATCAAAATAAATTATGGCTAATCTTGAGGAAAATGGGAATCTCAGAGCACTTGGTCGTGCTTATACAAACCCTATACTTGGACAAAGAAGCAGTCATCAGAACAGAGCAAGGAAACCCTACATGGTTCAAAATCAGGAAATAAGTGTGTGAGGGATGCATCTTGTCCCCATACCTTATTCAGAAAAGATCATGAAGGAAGCAGGGCTTTATGAGGAGGAGTATGGTATCAAGATTGGAGGAAGACTCTTTAACAACCTACTATATGTAGAATACACAACCTTGCTTGCTGAAACTGAAGAAGACCTGAAGAACTTGCTGCAAAAGGTTAAGGACTGTAGTCTTCAATATGCATTGAAGCTCAACATCAAGAAGACAAAGATTCTCACCACTGTGTCAATTGGCAGCACCATATTAGATGGAGAAGAGACTGAAGTTGTTAGCAATTACAGCTTGCTTGGCTCCACAATCAACACTCTATGTTACACCATTTATGGTAAATAAACCTTAATGAAACTTTCTCATAAAATTATTTAGGCCACAGTCTTCTCAATTATAAGCTATACAATGACTAGGGAGGACAGAAGGAGAGTAGATCCTTTTGAGCTGTGATGCTGGAGAAGAGTACTGAATGTACCATGGACTGCCAGGAAAACAAACAGATTCATCTTGGAGAGGATTAAACCAAGCTACTCCTTGGAGGCAAGGATTCTAGGGCTTTGTCTGACATACTTTGGACATGTTGCCAGGAGGGACGGGTCCTTGGAGAGGGACATCATGCTTGGGAGGGTGGAGGGACAGTGCAGGAGGGGAAAACCCTCTATGAGATGGATTGACTCAGTGACTGGGGTAATCTGGATGGGTGTGTCGGAGGCAGTGCGGTTGGTGCAGGATAGAGCAGGGTTTAGGGCTGTTGTGCATAAGGTCGCTATGAGTCACAAACGACTCAACGGCACATAACAACAACAACATATTTATCTCTAACATATTGATGATTTTGTAATAGCTTCCTAACTATGAAATCCAGAAAATATTGTAAAGTGGTGCAGTATCAGCCAGGCTACAATACTGTTGTATGTAATTGGAGCCAAATGGAAGTCACCTAGCTGCAGCAACAGTCATTGTGATAAAGAATGTCATAATTTACATGAAAAGCAAAAGTTATTTTTGTAGCAACATTAGACTTAGGAATATAACTTTTCCAAGGCTATATGTTATATGTTATTGTAGCTAGTGTTAGATGGATCTTAGCTGAAAACAGGGAATACCAGAGGAATGTATATCTATGTTTCATTGACTATGCAAAGGCATTTGACTGTGTGGATCATAA
>NW_006399768.1:768024-793547 GCF_000299155.1 Elephantulus edwardii | reverse complement strand
GGGTAATCAGGATGGGTGTATTGGAGATGGTGCGATTGGCACAGGACAGACAGAGTTTAGGGCTGTTGTGCATAGGGTCGCTATGAGTTGAAAGGGAGTCGACAGCACATAACAACAAACAACATATGTTATATATTATAATAGACAATCTCTCATCTTTAACAAAATAATGGGCCTAAAGACTGAAACAGAGACATTAACATTAATAGAAAAACATCAAAACTAAAAGTTGGATTTAGAAGAAGCCATTAACACTAGAGACATTATTGCCAATGTCAGATGGATCTTGGCTGAAAGCAAAGAGTACCACAGGAATGTCTGGCTGTGTTTCATTGACTATGGAAAGGTATTTGACTGTGTAGATCACAACAAATTGTGGTTAACCATCAGAACCATGTGAATCCCCGAACACTTGACTGTGCTCTTGTGAAACCTATACTTGGACCAGGAGATAGTCATCAGAACAGAGCAAGTAATGCTGGATGGTTCAAAATTAAAAAAGGATTATGCCAGGGTTGTGTCCTGTATCCATACTTGTTCAGTCTATATGCCAAGCAGATCAATTGAGAAGTTGGACATTATGAGAAGGAGTGTGGCATCAGGAATGAAGGAAGGCTAATAAACAACTTGCATTTTGCAGATGATACAATCTTGCTTGCTGAAACTGAGGAGGAACTGAAATATTTGCTGCAGAAGGTCAAATAGTAGTTTTCAATATGGATTGTAGCTTAACATCAAGAATACAAAGATTTTTACCATTGGATGAATTGGCAGAACCCCATAGATGAGGAATAAATTGAAGCAGCTAGCAATTTCAGCTTGCTCAGCTCTACAGTGAACACTCTTGGCACCAGCAGTTACGGAATCAAAAGACAAATTATACTGGTGAAGTCTGCTGATGGGTACCTTTATAAAACAGTGAGGAGCAATGTCAGTCTCAAGACTAAGCTGTGACTTATTTAGGCCATGGTCTTCTCAATTATAAGCTATACATCAGTTGTTGTTATATGCTGTCAAGTCACCTGCAACTCATAGCTACCATATGTACAACTGCTCTGAAGCATGCTCTGTCCTGATCTAGTCTCACAGATTACAACACAAATATCTCATTGCCCCAGTACTGTAGCAATCTGTCTTGTCTGGGGTAATTTTTTCCTCTACTGTCCCTCAACCCTTTCAAGTATGATATCCTTCTCCAAGGACCAGTCCCTCTTGGCCACATATTCAAAGTATGTAAGTCAGAGCTTCAAAATACTAAAGTTTCTCCAAGGAGAAACTTCGTTTCACCCTTTCAAGGACAAACTTATTTGTTGTCTTAGAGGTCTATGGTATGTTCAAGATTCTTTTCAAGCACCACAACTCAAAGGGATCAATTACTCTTTTGTCATCATTATTCATTGTCCAGGTTTCCTATATAATTATAAAGTAATTACAAAGATCATGGCCTGTATCGGGTGCATCTTAGTCTCTAGAGTGACATCATTACTTCTTAGTACTTTGGATAGGTCCCTGATAGCAGATTTTCTCAGTGCAATTCATCTTTTGATTTCCTGACTGGTCATGCCAAGAATGTTCATTGTGGAGTCATGCAAACTGTAATTGTTAACAACCTCAAACTCTTTTCTGTCCATCATGGTGCTGCCAATTGGCCCAGCAGTGAGAATCTTTGTTTTCTTGGTAAGCTGAATGATAGAAGGATGATAGTAGAAGAATTTATGTCTTTGAGTTGTGTTACTGGACAAAAATATTGAATATACCATGGACAACCAGAAGAACAAATAGGCCTGTCTTAGAAAGGGTGAAAACAAGTTTCTCCTTGGCGGAAAGGATTTTTAAGCTCCTTCTCACATCCTTTGGGCACATGGCCAGGAGGGACCAGTCTTTGGAGAAAAACATTATGCTTGGAAGTGTGGAGGAACAGCTCAGGAAAGGAAGACCCTAGATGAGATAGATTGACACAACACCTGGGTCAATGGAATTAGGTGTGTCAGAGTCAGTGAGACTGGCTCAGGATAAGGCAAAGTTCAGAGTTGTACATAAGATTGCTATGAGTTGCAGGCAGCTTGGTGGCACACAACTACCACAAACAACAATCCAAAATGAATGTTACACTAAATATATGTACAATAATTTAGGAAATGATTCTCTAAAAATATTTTAAGTTTATAAAATTATAATTATTATTTCAATTATAATATTTTACTTAGTGTTTTTCAGATATGATCAGCTAATCATTTCTTTTATGATAATATTAACAATATCTCATTGACTATAACTATATATCTTAGGCTCATTTGTTTATAGAAGCAAAGCCAATTAAGTTAATATATAAGGAGGAGGCTATATATATGTTGTTTTAAGTGCCATCGAGTAGGATTCATTGTGACTTTATGAACAAAAGATATGAACCCTGTTCTGTAATTTTAGTCATTTCTCTAATGTTCATAGAGTTTCCAAAGGCCAGTTGTTTAAGAAGTGGACACCATGGGTAACCATTATAACATTTGACACACCAGTGGGACAGAGTTCAGTATAACAGCAACTCAAGTTATTTCAGTACAGCAAACTGACAGCAAAGGAGCAGTGCTATACCACTTAGAACAAAGCTCTTCTTATATACAATTAACACCTTGAGGGCCTGTGGCCCAAGGGCCTAACCGACTTTTAAACACAAAGGCCTGACCACTAGGTCTTGATTGACTTAAACAAAAGTCTTCCAGCCCACAGCTGATTGTTAAATTAAACCCAGGGGACCCATCACCTTACATATGATTGTGAACTAAAAAACAAACTCCACAAGTTTACACTTGACTTTCAACAAAATTATAACAAAGATTTGGAGGTCTTCTGGTGATGAACTAGATGCAGGATCACATTGAACTTAAGACAGTAGCTTTACAGGAAGTCCATATTATTTGATACAGATTGTACTCTCAAAGAAACTCTATTGATGAACTGCTCAAGGCAGATATCACAATGGAAGTGGAAAAAAAATAGATCTTATCAGGGTAATCATCTTATCAGAACAGAATTGTGGACCATTGGATTAATACAGTGGCCGAAGTTGGTCAAGATTGAACAGGAAAGGACAGGGTTCAAGGCTGTTGTTTATAAGGTTTCCATTGGAGAAAGATTCATCAACAACCTGTGTTATGCAGATAACACAGCTTTGATTGTTTAAACTGAAGAGAATCTGAGGAGTGTGCTGCAGTCAAGCACTGCAACATTCAATATAGATTGATAAACCACACACACACACACACACACACACACACACAAATTTTATAAAACCAAAAAGCAAAGCAAAAATTCTCACCACTGGGCCAACTGGTAGCATCAAGTTAGAGAGATTGTTAACAGTTTTAGCTGATTCAGCTTTCCAATCAATACTCTTGGTACTAGCAGCCAGAAAATCAAAAGATGAATTGCACTTCAGATTACTGAAGAGCAACGATGTCAGTCTAGAAACTGAGGTGTGCCTAATCCAGGACATGGTCTGCTTTACGTCAGAGATCTGGAAATTACTAAGGACAATAGAAGAATCAATGCCTTTGAGTTGTGGTACTGGGAAAAAGGTATTGAACATACCATAGATTGCTAAGTGAAAAATAGATTCTTCTTAGAGAGGGTGAAACCAAGTTTCCCTTTGAAGGCAAGGATTTTGAAGCTCCATCTGACATGCTTTGGACATGTTTCAAAGACATCATGCTTGGAAAGGTGGAGAGACAGTATAGAAGAGGAAGACTCTAGAAGTGAATTGACTCAGTGACTGGGCAAATGGGGGTAGGTGTTTCAGTGACAATGAAATTGGCTCAAGATAGCTATAGAATTCAGAGCTGTTGTACATAGGGTCTCTATAAGTAGGAGTCAACTCAACAGCACCTAACAACAACATGAGAAATAGTCAATATGCAATGACAAAAACATCAAATGTTAGTCCTTTTGGCCAGGTCCAAATATTAATTCTGGAAAACTAAGTTGCTGTGAGATGATGATTACCAGAAAAATGGCAAGTAAACTTAATTTTAATGGGAGAGTGATGTGCTAAATCTGACTCAGTTGTCTTCCCGAATCATTTGCACAACGTTGTCTTAAAGATCAGTTAAAAATAATTATTATTTTTCCACAATATAAATAACCAGTCTGATTTGAGTCTGCTCTGCAAGGATTAAAAACTTTAAGAGTAGATATAAAGGCCAATAGTATCTGCAAGAAAGCAGAAAAATCTCAAATAGTTCATTAATAGATACTGACACAAAACTGTTGCTAAGACAAACAGTAAACATTGTTAATATTAAACTATAGTTTAAATTTTAGATAATTCTCTAACCATTGTGTTACAATTTTTTTTTCGCCCATAAGAATTTTTAATTAGGTGAAAATAGTTATTAATACAACAGGAAACAGTCTAATTCATGGACAAACTTTAAAAATCTATAATCATTAAAGAAATAATTTACATGGAAGAAGGAAAATTATTTCTTATAGAAAACAAAACCTTACTTATATAACAAACTAGAGTAAACATCTAGTTTTCTCAGTCATATTTATTAAATTTTTTTCTGCATGAGATTTTGGAACAATGACAAAGTCTGGGAGATTTGTCAATTTCTACAACAGAGTTCTATCATTGGTTTTCAATGTAGAAAACTTATTCTTAAGATAATCTTGAAATTTAGGAGGATGGAATTAATATTGTATCTTGATTTTCATGAACTTATTTTAATAAATCCAGCTTCAATTTAAACTTACATATTAGTAATTGATGGTCTGCACATGGCCTAGTTTTGGCTGCCAATACTGAGCTCCTCCAAAGATTCTTTCCACAAATATAATCATTCTGATTCTTATGCAGCCCATAAGGTGAGATCCATGTGTAATGTCATTGTTTGTGTTTTAAGAAAAGGTATTTACAATGAATGAATAATTAAAGATATACAATTAAATCATTCTATTTCCAGCCTCATTTTTATCACCAACACCGTATTTTCCAACTACTAACCTTCTTCACTGTTTCCAACTTTTGCATTCCAGTTACAAGGTATTATTGATATATCTTGATTGCATGTTTGGTCAATTTTAGACTGCAAGATTTGGTAAAAATTTCCAATTTTATCCATTTTGGCTCTAGATGTAGGAGTGTATGTTTGAATAATAGCTGTATTAACAGTTCTTTGTACATTTAAGAATGATAGCCTATCACTCACAACACTGTCAACAACTTCATCTTGCTTTGATCCACCGTTAACACCCTTGCTACCAGCAGTCAGGAAATAAGAGATATATTGCACTGCGAAAATCTGCAGTTAGAGACCTCTCCAAATTATTGATGAGTAATGATGTCAGCTTGCAGGCTAAAGTGCATCTGATTCAGGCTATGGTCTTTCTGGTTACTTGCTATACATCTCTGAGCTGGACAATGAATATGGATGACAAAAAAGAATTGATGTCCTTCAGCTGTGGTGTTAGAGAAGAGCACTGAACATCTCATGGACAACCAAGGGAATTAACAGACACATTTTGGAGAAGATGCAGTCTGAGTGCTCTTTGGAGGCAAGAATGATGAGACTTTGACTCACATACTTTGCTTATGTTGCTAGGAGGTTCTACTTTTGGAGAAAGACATGGTGCTAGGAAGGATGGAGGGTCAGCAAAGAGGAAGACCTTCAACTACGTGGATTGACATTGTAACTTGCTACAGTGGGCTTTTGCATTTCAGGAGGTGTGAAGACAGCACAAGATAGAACAGGGTTGATATCTTTAATATATAGGGTAACGAAGAGTCGTACTTTATTTAATGGCACCTGACAACAACAACACAACATTGTGTTTCTGGATTGAACTTGAAATTAATATGGTTTAAAATTAAGAAGGGATAATGTCAAGGTTGTATTCTCTCTCCATTCCTATTTAATATACATGCTGAGCAAATTACTTGAGAAGCCTGAGGCTATGAAGAAGAATGTGGCATTAGAATCAGATTGTGACTTATCAATAAACTGTATTATGCAGATGACACAACCTTACTTGCTGAAAGTAAGGAGGACTTAAAGTACTTGTTGCAGAAGATCAAAGAATATAGTCTTCTAGATGGATTGCATCTCAATGTCAAGAAAACAAAGATTCTTACTCGATGGTGCCTAACAACAACAATACACCATAATTCTGGAAATCTTAATTTAGACTATATTCTAAAAGAGTACTTTTTAAAAATTCTAATGTTGTTAAATGATATTGAATACTAATCATAGTGACTGTATATATGCAAAAAACCTGAACCCTGTCCTATCTTGTGCCATCAAATCATCAACTCTGACACACTCTATCTAGCAGACTGTTGCAGTCACATTGAGAATCCTTTCTTTCTCTAAACCTCTATCTTTCCAAGCATGATATCCCTTTTTAAGGAATAACCTGTCCTAGCAACATTCCCAAAATGTGTGACATAAAGTCTCATCATCCTTGACTCCAAGGAACACTCTGGTTCCACTTTTCCCAAGATATAGGTGTTCATTCTTTTGGCACTCAGTGAGATATTTAAAACCCCTGTCTTTCTGGCATCTGCCACATTATTGTCCATGAATATCCACCCTCCATCTTTGAGACCTCCATCATCACTTAAGAGTGTAGACTTTCAGTCTTCTGCTTTGGAGAATTCTATCAACATTTATGAGTATAGACTCTCCCTTATCTGTCCTAAGCCTCAGGCCCTTGCAGCCCTTAAGTCTTGTGCTAAACACTAGCAGCAAAGATCCAACCAAGCCAATGTCTGTGCCATTATATCTCTATCTGGGACCTCATCCTGCCCCACTACCACAGGCCTCAACTGCCGCCAGAGAAGGCTGTCCTTCACCATGAATTCTGTGTGCTTGATTGTTTTTACATGTTAATGTTATAAGTATTATAACTATTTATAAGAGGTATAAGTTCATCACATTGGGGAAATGATTTGTATTTTTTGTACTTTGTGTCTTATGTTTATATATGCTTGCTTGATCAGTGTTTGCTGTTATTAACTCAGTACTTCTTAAGAATAAGACCCTGGATGAAATGGATTGGCACAGTAATTGAGGTGATGGGATTAAGTGTGTTGGAGACTGGCTCAGGAAAAAGGTAGGGTTCAGACCTGTTATACTCATGGTTGTAATGAGTCACCGGTGACTCAATGTCACATAACAACAACTGTTAGTTTGTGGTGTGTTACTGTGGGTTGTGGAAGCGACACTCCCAGTGCTGCAAATCTGAGAAGGGTCATCCATGGTGTACAGGGTACACCAGGGTTTCCAGATTAAGACAGACTAGGAAGCAAAATATGCTTCTGAAATAATGGGCCTCTGAAAACCCTATTAACAAAAGAGAAATTTAGTACAAATTCAATATAGTCTAGTATGGCTCATACTTTTTTAACATACTTTGCTAAAATATTTCCAAAATCTAGCAAAGTAAATTCTTGTACACAGATAACAGAATTAATATGAAAATGGTTAGGTTATTATATTTTCTAAAAGATAAATACCAAATCAAATTGCTCTCACATCAAAATATTCCCAGAAAAATTATCTCTAATTATAATGATCAATTTTATTATCAGAAAGTTTAACTATAAAACCAAGTGATCTTAAGGCATACCATTGTATAATGAGGACATATTAAGAATGCAATGAGTCTAAACATATGAAATAAATTTTATAGATAAACAGAGTAGTTATTTCAGTTAATCTTTTGGCTTCCTACCAGTTGAATTAACAGAGACAACATTTTGAAAAAATTAGCAAATAATATCACATGTGTGTTGTCTAAATACCAAACAAAAATGCAAAAGGAGAACTATTATACATTAATCATAATTTTATAACTGTTTTATGTAATGTATAAACTTTTATATAAACATTTTAGCATCTTTTATCTTCTAAAACAAGAAGAAAAACATTTAGTAGCATTTGCATTTGAAAGTTATCACAACTAACAAGAAATAGCTAAATTATTTAAATACACATGTTATGGAAGCTTTGATAAGGAGATGCACTATCAACCCAAAAGCAGGTGATTCAAATCCATGAGCTACTCTATGGAAGAACAATCGTTAATCTCCCCTTATGTGATTAATTCCTTCTGAAAACTCATTGTATGGTTGACTATGAGTTGGTTCCAATTTAAGGGTACATACAGCAACAGTAACAAACGTATTAAAGGTTAAATGCTAATTTTTCTTAAAACAATGCTTGAATTGGATCAGAATTTATCAAAAATCTGCATTATGCAGATCACACAACCCTGCTTGCTGAAACTGAGGAGGACCTGAAGCACCTGCTGCACAGTGTCAAGGACTGCAGCCTACAATATGGATTGAGGCTCAATGTCAAGAAGACAAAGATTCTCACCACTGGACCAATTGGCAGCATCAGGATGGATGGTGAAGAGATTGAGATTGTACTCAGCTTTAGTTTGCTTGGCTCCACAGTCAACACTCTTGACACCAGTAGCCAGGAAATTAAAAGGCACGTTGCCATGGGAAAGTCTGCTGTTAGGAACCTCTCTAAAGTACTGAAGAGCAATGGTGTCTCTCTGGAGACGAAGGTGCGTTTGATACAGACCATGGTCTTCGCAATCACTTTTTATGCATCAGAGAGTTGGACAATGAACAAAGAGGATAAAAGGAGAATTGATGCCTTTGAGCTATGAGGCTGGGGAAGAGTAATGAGAATACCATGGACTGCTAGGAAAACAAACAGATTCGTCCTGGAAAGGGTTAAACTGGGTGGCTCCTTGGAGGCAAGGATTCTGAGGCTCCATCTAACATACTTTGGACCTATTGTGAGGGGAGACCAGTCCTTGGAGAAGGACATCATGCTTGAGAGGGTAGAAGGACGGCGCAGGAGGGGAAGGCCCTGTGTGAGGTGGATTGATTCAGTGATTGGGACAATTGGAATGGGAGTGTCAGAGACAGAGCGATCGGCACAGGACAGAGCAGAGTTTAGGGCTGTTGTACACAGGGTCTCTATGAGTCGCAAGCAATTCGATGGCACATAACAACAACGAAAGCAACAACAACAACCTATCTCAAATAAAAAGTTTAAGCTTCAGCCACAGATAAAAAGTTAACTTTATTAAATACATATATTTTAATAAATGTTTAAAACGCTATATCTTTTATATTATATTATTGGTGTTAAATGCTGTCAAGTCATAGATGACTCATAGAGACCTTATGAAAAAAAGACTTGAATGTTTCTTTAATGGCATACATGTTTGTTCCTTTGTTTATATGTGTGTGTATGTGTATTCTTGCATGAGAAAGTTGCTAACTCAAATACCATTGTTGTTGTTGTTAGGTGCCATTGAGTTGAGTATGACTCATAGTGACCTTATGAACAACAGATCTGAACTCTGTCCTGTAATGTGCCATTCTCAAACTTCCTGACACACACATTTAATCTCATTACAGTATAAAATAGTTCTAATTGATACTGTACTTGTCTGTCAGTTTTCTGTACTGAGATAACTTGTGAGTTGCTGCAATACTGAAAGCCATGCCACTGATGTGTCAAATGCCACAAGGGTTACCTATATTGGATAGGTTTTAGTAGATCTCCTAGATTCAGAGAGACTCAGAAGCAGCATTGGCCATCTACTTCTTAAATATCAGGCCTCTGAAAAATGTATTAACAATAGAGAAACAGAGGTAGTTATAGTAGTGATGGTTGAGCTCAGAATGGAAGTCAGTCAAAATGAAAAAAAAAATAACTGTACACATCCTTTGATAACTGGAACATGGAATACACAAAGCATGAATATTAGAAAAGTAGGGGTTATAAAAAATGAAATGGAAAACTTGAACACCAACATCCTAGGCATTACTGAGATGAGATGAAATAGCTTTGGATACTTTGAATCAGACAATTTTATGGTATACTGTGTTGGGAATGAAAAACAGAAACAGGACAGTGTTGCATTCATAATAAAAAAGTTAATTTCAGGTTCTATATTGAAATACAATTCTGTGAGTGATAAGATATTGCCATACACAGACAAGGAAGATCCATTTATATGACTATTATTCAAATATATGCTCCTACATCTAAAGCCAAAGAGGAAGAAATATTTGAAAAATTGAACACCAGTGATAAAAGACTAGATGAGTTGTGGTATGATATCAAGGATATAATCCAATAATGGAGCAAAACATCATTAAGAAGATAGAGGAGAAAGAAGAAACCAAATAGATGTCAGAAGAGACTCTAAAAGTTACAGCAGGGCATCGAGAAGTCAAAACAAAAGGAAAACATGCCAAAGGTAAAAAGCTGAGCAGAAGATTTCAAAGAACAGCTAGCTCAAAAAGGCAAAGCAAAGTGTTATACTAAAATGTGCAGAGAGCTAGAATTGGAGAATAAGAAGGAAAACATATGCTCTGCATTTCTTTTTTTTTAAATTTTTTAAAATTATTTTTTGTGTGTGTACCATTAAATCTAATTTAATTGGTACATTAGGAGATTGTCTCTCTCCTTCTCCAGCAGACCATCTGGTCGATTCAAACCATGTTCCTCTGGGATTGCAGTGCAGCTTCTTGCCACCAGGCCACCAGGGCTCCCTCTGCATTTCTTAATTTGAGAGAACTGGGAAAAAAAACAAACTTTAAGTGTCTAGTCACAATATTGAAACATGGTATGGGCAATATATTGAATGATCCAGAAAGCATCAAAAGAAAAGGATACAGGTTACACAGAATCATTGTACATAAAAAGAATGACTGAGAACTGAAAAATTTCCAGAACTACCATTCAAGAAGGAATAAATGGCAATGAAAAAGGAAGTGGAAGCTGCATTGAAGGCATTAGCAAAAAAATCGACAGCCTACCAACTGATTTATTTCAATTAACAAATGCAGCCCTGGATGTGCTCACCAGTCTATGGCAGGAAATTGGAGGAGAGTTGTCTGACCAATGGTTTGGTAGAGGTCCATATTTGTTATCATTCCCAAGAAAGGCTATCAACAGAATGTGGAAACTATAGAGCATTATCATTAACATCACATTCAAGCAAAATATTGCAGAAGGCAATTAAAAAATGGCTACCACAGGACATATGTAGAAAACTGCCAGAAGTTCAAGCATTAGAGGATTTAGAAAAAGCCATGGCACCAGGGATATCATTGCTGATATCTAATGGAATCTGTCGGAAAGTAAATACCAGAAAATGTCTATTGGTTCTTTATTGACTATGCAAAAGCATTTGTCTATGTGGATAATAGCAAGCTATGGCTAACATTGAGAAGAATGGAAATCCCAAAGCACTTAATTGTACTCAAACTAAAGCTATACCCAGTCCAGGAGGCTGTTGTGCAGAGTTAGGCAACACTGTTATTTCTATTGTTGTATACTGCAGAGTCAGAACCAACTGATAGTTGACCCTCCAGTGGGTTTTCAGAGCCAGTTAGTTGCATGGGAGGAAATTTCCCTTCCTTCTCTTGTGGAGTAGCTTGTATCCTCGAAACAAGTGCCTTAGAGATTGCAGCCCTGCTGCTTGGATTAAACTACACGGTTTAGAATTTTTTAAAAAAAGAGTGCTTCAGGATTTATTATCTCTCCACACCTATCCAATCTGTATGCTGAGCAAGTTCTTTGAGAAACTGGACTCTATAAAGAAGAATGTGGCATCAGGATATAAAGGAGATTAATTAACAACCTGTGTTATGATGATGACTCAACCTTGCTTGCTTTAAGTGAGGAGAACTTGAAGGGTTTGTTACAGAAGATCAAAGAATACAGCCTTCTATGTGGATTGCATCTCAATATGGAAAAAAAAATTGGGCAAAAAGACAAGGTAATGATGGGCAAGGTCCATTGGTGATTAATTTTATAAAACAATGCATGAGAATGACTGTATGAAGGAATGTGAATGAAGAATAGAGTGAAAAAAACTATACAAACTTTATTAGGAAATCAATTTTAAAAAATACCATAAAAAAAACTCCCCAAATTCTACATTCTCTCTGTTCATACTATTAAATCTATTGATATGGATAACACCAAGTTTCAGCTGCTGATAGAATCATAGTGATGACCCTTGTTGACCTTCAAATCATTCTTGATGAGATTGACTGTAAATCTTGTTCTTGCCTCAAAGATGTTTTTTCCTGTAATGGAGATAGTCCATTCTCACTTGAACAAGTCTATGAAGGTGCTTCTGAAAGCACTTTCTTTGGTTCCCCCCCCCCATATATAGTATTCCTTTTTAAAAAAAATATATTCTAGAATATCTAAGTTATTTAGAGACATCTAACTTTCAAAGTTGTCTTAAACACTAAAATTTTGCCAAAATTAATTCACTCACTCGTCATTAACTCAATTTAGGGTTAATTTCTTAAAGAAATATTATCTAATTTAATAATAGCATCTGGATATAAAAGGACCTTTTATTTAGAATGATCAATAAGATCTCCTAGAGAAGGTGTGCTGTTAAGGCTGATTGTTCAAAATGGCTTCCCTCACCATTGACTGCTGTGAGCTAGTGTTGATCATTGCAACATGATGTCTTGCTCTGGACAGAACTTTGCTAATGGATGTAGATGTTCAAAGTTTTAAAATGAAGACAGAAGATTCTTCAGAGAAAGGAATATGATTGCCTCCTTTGAATAATAGTTTAGTAGAGATGTTGTTGTTATTATGTGCCTGTGAGTCGCCTGTGACTCATAGCGACCCTATGTACAACAGCCCTAAACTCTGCTCTATCCTGTGTCAATCTCCCTGTCTCATACACACCTAGCCCCATTACCTCAGTCACTGAATCAATCTATCTCAGAGAGGGTCTTCCTCTCCTGTGCTGTCCCTCCATTCTCCCAAATGTGATGTCCTCTCCAAGGGTTGGTCCCTCCTTTCAACATGTCCAAAGCATGTCAGACAAAGCTTCAGAATCTGTGTCTCCAAGGAACAGCCTGGTTTACTCCTCTCTATGACAAATTGATATTCCATGGAATATTCAATTCTTTTCTCCAGCACCACATCTAAAAGGTATCAATTTTCCTTCTATTCTTCCTAGTCACTGTCCAGATATCTGATGCATAGCAAGTGATTGCAAAGACCATGGCCTATATCAGGTGCACCTTAGTCTCCAGAGTGGCATCATTGCTCTTCAGTACTCCATGTGAGCAGCCGTAGTATTCACAGTGGAGAACAAAAGACCGGATGTGATATGAAGTGGATCTTGGGACTGCTATTCCATTGAATCAGAGCTAACAGCCTTTTGCCTAAGTTTGTTGAAAGACTATAGCGGAAAGCCTTAATTGTTAGGACTGAGAGTTCTGTGACACTTGGCTAAAGTGGTTAGGCTCAAAGCAGGCTGAGATGCCTGTGAGCATGTTTCAGAAGCTTTCCTGATTGAGTTATTGTTTTCTGCTACTAATTAGAATTATAGTCTCTTTGCCTGATCTAGCATGATTCTGTATGGTGGATGAGCTATATACATTAGATATTGGATCTAATAAGGCAGTAAAATTGGTGTTGAGAAGAGAAGAAAGAGATGCAGGAATGTGGTGGCAATATCTGAATGCATGGGAATTGATTTTTTGTTGTTGATGTAGTTGACAGGAACAGTTCCTTTTTGAAATTGTTAAGTGTCAAATATGGCTGTCCCCATGGCACTTGCTCTTTCAACAGAAGGCAATTTAGAATTTGCTTCTATTTAACAGTTTGCCATGTAAGGTTTTTCAAAAAGGATTTTTTTTCCAGTCCACAGTTAAATGTGCCAGTCTCTGTTAGCATTTCTTAGGGTAGCTGCTAAAGAATTATTTCATAACACAGTTATTTGGTTCTGTGACTCACAGCACCCTAAGTACAACAGCTCTGAAGTCTCCCTTATTCTGACCCAGTCTCAATGATTCTGACACACCTACTTCCATTGCCCTCATTACTATATCAATCCACCTCGTCTGGGGTCTTCCTCTTTTGTGCTGTCCCTCCACCCTTCCAAGCATATTTTTCTCCAAGGACTGATCCCTCCTGGCCACTTTCCTATGTATGTGAGACAGAGCTTCAAATCCTAGCCTCTAAGGAGAAACTTGGTTTCACCCTTTCCAAGATGGACCTATTTGTTTTCTTGGTGGTCCATAGTATGTTCAAGATGCTTCTCTAACACCACAACTCAAAGGCATCAATTCTTCTTTAGTCACCCTTAGTTTTTATCCAGCTCTCTTATGCATAGCAAATAATTGCTAAGACCACTTCCTGGATCAGGCTCACCTTAGTCTCTAAACTGACATTCTTGCTTGTCAGCATTATGGAGAGGTCCATGGCAGCAGATTTTCCCAGTACAATTTGTCTTTTGATTTCTTGACTGCTGGTGTCAAGAGTGTTGATTGTGGAGCTGAGAAAGCTATAATTGCTAGCAACCTCAATCTCTTCTCCACCTATCTTGGTGCAGCCAATTGGCCTGTAGTGAGAATTTTTGTTTTCTTGTTGTGGAGCTTCAATCTATATTGAAGACTACAGTCTTTGACCTTCTGCAACAAATATTTTAGGTCCTCCTCAGTTTCAGCAAGCACGGTTGTGTCATCTGCAATATATAAGTTGTTGATGAGTCTTCCTCCAATACTGATGCCACATTCCTCCTTGTAAAGTCTAGCATCTTGGATGATCTGTTCTGCATATAGACTGAAAAGTATGGAGATAGCATATTCTTGACACATTCCTTTCCTAAATTTGAAACATGCAGTATTTCCTTGCTCTATACTGAAGACTGCATCCTGGTCCTGGTATAGATTTCACATAGCAGAATCAAGTGTTCTGGATTCCCATTTTCCTCAAAGTAGAGTAGATCTTCTCTTAACCTGAGGTTCTCTTAAACTGGCCTCAACAGCATCCAGTTAAGTGTAATATTGGTGAACAATCACATGCTCACTGGATCTCTGAAGTTAAATAATGATTTTATGGCAAATCAAGAAAAATACCATATTAATAAAACAACTATTGTTGTTGTTTTTATGTGCCGTTGAGTTGCCTGCAATTCATAGTGAACCTAGGAACAACAGCCCTAAATCCTACTGCCCTGTGCCAATCTCACTGTCTCCGACACACCTATCCCCACTACCCCAGTCACTGAATCAATTCACCTAAAAAAAATAGGTATGGAGATAGGAAACACCCCTGGCATTCATTCTTCCCAATTGTGAACCATGTAGTGTTTCCTTGATCTGTTCTGATTATTGCCTCCTGCTCAAAGTATGGATTTCCCATTAGAACAAGCAAGTTCTGGGAGTCCCATTCTTCTCAGAGTCAGTTACAGTTTGTTCTGATCCACACAGTCAAATGCCTTTGTATAATCAATGAGAAACAGAAATTCCTCTGGTTCTCCCTGTTTCCAGCTAAGATCCATCTAACACTAGCTACAATATCCCTAGTGCCACGACCTCTTCTAAACCCAGCCTGGACTTCTGGCCATTCTCTGTTGAAGTGCTGTTCCAGTCGTTTTGGGATAATCTTTAGCAGAATCTTGTTTGCATGTAATATCAATGTTATTGTTCGATAATTTCCACACTCTATTGGGTCAACTTTCTTTGGAATGGGAACAAATATAGATCTCTTCCAGTCAGTTGGCCAAGTGGTTGACTTCCAGATTACCTGGCACAACTTGGTGAGCACATCAGGGCAGCATTTGTTAATTGAAATACGTCAAAATTGGTATACCGTGTATTCCTGGGGCCTTGTTTTTTGCTAATATCTTCAAAACAGCTTAATATGCAAATTTAAGCTCTTTCTATTAGGTTAAATTAGTAGGCATTACCAGTGATCTTCCTCAAATTGAATCTCATCACCCTTGGTTTAAAGATGATGCTTACTAAGTTATAATGTGTAATTGAAGGTGTTTGACAAAACAACTCAGGAATTATTGCTGATTCCCTCAGCATGTTTCTTATAAGAATGGATGAAATCAACTTTAAAATGCACTATAAATGAGATAGCAACATAAGCCAACAATGAATCATTATATTTAGTTTCTCAGCATATCAGTAAAAAAACAATATTCCATGTAGCAACTTTAACCAATATGTTAAAAAAAACAATCTTTTGGATGCTGAACAATCAGTATACCAGGAACCAGACTGAACATAATTGCAAACAACACAAACAGGAAGAAACAGAATCAATCTCCCCAGAAGGGAAATCTGCATACTTCTTCCTCTGAGAAATAAATGAAACTCTCATAAAGATTAAACTAAAACCATTTACTATAGTTGAATGAACACATGCTTGACCCCCCAAAAGGTTTTCAGAAGCTATAAATCACAAGAAGAGATTGTGCCTCTTTATCCCACAGAACAGCGTTGCATTGGGTCCCTGTTTTCGGGGACCTCTCCAGAATGTTAAATAGCAACAATGCAAATCTGAAGATTACGGTGGATCTTATTCAGGGCATCTTCTTCGCAATCACTTGCTATATATCAGAGATCTGAAAAATGACCAAAGATGACAGAAGAAGAATTAATACCTTTGACTTCTGCTGGTGGAGAAGAGTATTAAACATATCATAGACTGCCAAGAGAACATGCAAGGATGTATTGGCGAAGGAGAAACCAAGTTCTCCTTGGAAGTAAGGATTTTAAAACTTTGTCTCATATACTTTGGCAATGTGGCCAGGAGTGGCAAGTCCTTGGAGAGGAATGACATAATTGGAAGGGTAGAGGAAAAGTGAAGGAGAAGGAGACCCTAAATGAGAAAAACCGGCACAGTTACTGGGGTAGTGGGAATAGGTAAAAAGTCAAAGTCAATAAGACTGGCTTAGGGTAGAACAGAGATCAGAGTTATTGTACATAGTGTCACTATGAGTCACAGGCAATTCAATGACATATAACAATAATATTTCAGGCTAAAACTGCTCTCCAAAGATCATTAATGGATATACTCTTGCAGAATGAATCTTTGGATAGTAGAACTAGTTAAGCACTCAATTATTAGCTAAAATCTCTCCAAAGACCACCTCAGATAAAGCCCTGGCAATATTTTTCTGTCACAATAGTGACAGTGCAGTTCTACCCTGCAGTCATATACACACAAGGTTGTTATCTATGTAATCAATTTGACAGAAATTGTTTCTTTCTTTTTAAAAAAGAAAAACCAACAAAAAAAAACTCTTACAGAAATAGATCAACAAGCTTTTTCCTTAGCATTATTGATCAAGTTGAAATTAAACTTTATGGCACCATTGAATGTCAATTTTTCAATTTGTAAATGTATGAAACTCAAAGCAACTTTTGCTCATATAAAACCTATACTTGGACGAAGAGGCAATCATCAGAACAGAGCAAGGAAAAACTGCAAGTTCATAATTAGAAAAGGAATGTGTCAGATATGCGTCCTGCCTCTATATCTTTTCTATTGGTATGCAGAACAAATCATTCGAAAGGTTGGATTTTATAAGGAGGAATGTGGCATCAGGATTGGAGGAAGACTTATCATCAGCAACCTGCATTTTGCAGATGACCCAACCTTGCTTGCTAAAGCTGAGGAGGGCCTGAAGCATTTGTTGAATGAAGCATAACCTCAAGAAAATGAAGATTCTTTTCACTAGGTCACTTGGCTGCACCATGATTGAAGGAGAAGAGATTGAGATTGTTAATAATTTCACCTTGCTTGGTTTCACAACACTCTTGGCACCACAGTAATGAAGTTAAAAGACAAATTACATTAAGAATCTGCTGTCAGGGACTTTTCCATAGTGTTGACTAGCAAGAATGTCAGTCTGGAGACTAAGGTGGGCCTGATTCATACCATGGTCTTTGTAATTACTTACTATGCATCAGAAGGCTGGACAATTACCACAGATAACAGAAGAATTGATGCCTTTAAGTTGTGCGCTGAGAAAGAGTATTACATACTATGGACTACCAAAAAAACTAACAAGTCTGTCCTGGAGAGGGTAAAACCAAGCTGTTAATTAAAGGGAAGGATTTTAAGGCTCCATCTTACATGTTTTGGGCATGTAGCCAGGAGGACCCATTCTTTGGAGAAAGGTATCACATTTGTATGGGTGGTGAGACAGGACAGGAAAGGAAGACTTCAGAGGAGGTAAATTCACATTGTAACTGCGGTTATGTCAGAGGAAGTGAAATTGACTCAGAATAGGCAGGGCTCAGAACTATTGTGTATGGAGTCACTATAGATTGTAGTCAACTCAGTGGCACATAACAACAACAACATACCGACTTTTATAATATTTTCTTTCGTTTTATTGGTCTTTGTGCTTTTAGTCATGACTCTGGCAGTTGGAATCCATCACTGGCTCCTGATTCCTTCATAGAAAAATTAAAACTCTCTTTCCATATTATTTTTCAGCCTCTTATTATCCACTAGAGTGTCAGTTATGTATTGGTATAGACTCAACAGTGATTTTAGAATTTAGATGAGAAGGGAGAGATATTTTAACACAAAGGCACTCTGGTATCTCAAGTCATTACTGTACCATAACAAACACTATTAGAAAAATATCTAACTATTAGAAAAATATCTAACTTCACTTTTTCCACCTTGAGTTAAAATATCTTTAAAGAAAATACCTCTTACATTGCTGAGTACTATGCAAATTTTCAGCAGGAAACATTTCTCATATTAAATCAAACCAAAATTAACAAAGGAGAAAAAAACTTATTAATCCACAAAATTCATTTCAAACAAATTAAATATCCTTGGACATTCTGAAAATAAAGAAAATGAAACAAGTGCTTTCTAAATATCTGAACTGAAGCTCTGGCAAAAGTAGATAAGACAGAACAAACAGAAACCGTCCTTTCAATTCTAGTATCTATAACTAAGCACTCCATGTCTGCTGAGCAGAATGATATTTAGCATGTCTTCCTTGTGCTGCATTTTCTTGTTATTGAAACTGGTTTGGAAAGGGCAAACTAGGCACAGTTGATTGTAGTGTAATGATAGATCCCCCAGAGAATATCTACGCAAAGGTCAACCATAGTTTAGGAACATTGTGTTAATTATTTTAGGCTCAATTTTGCCGTATCAAAGTACAATGACTTATAGGGAAATTATTTATATGCATAGAAAAAAATAGTGAGGACTGTTTTCATGACTGAAGCTCAACATCAAGAAAATAAAGGTTCTCGTCACTAGGCCAATTGGGAACACCATGGTAGATGTAAAAGAGATTGAGATTGTTCACAATTACAGCTTGCTTGGCTCCACAATCAACACACTTGGCACCGGTAGTCAGGAAATCAAAAGAGGAATTGCACTGCGAAAATCTGTGAGGAACCTCTCCACCATACTGAGAAATATGATATCAGTCTAGAGTCTAAGTTGCATCTGATTCAGGCCATGGTCTTCGCAATTACTTGCTATGGATTAGAGAGCTTGACAATGATTGAGACTGAGATTGAGGTTGTAAACAGCTTTAGTTTACTTGGCTCCAGGATCAACACTCTTGGCACCAGAAGCCAGGAAATGTATTTCACTCAAAAGTCTGCTGTCATAGACCTCTCCAAAGTACTGAAGAGCAATGATGTCAACCTGGAGACTAAGGTCCATCTTATACAGGTCATGGTCTTTGCAATCCCTTGCTATGTATAGAGAACTAGACAATGACTAAGGATGATGGAAGAAGAATTGATGCCTTTGAGCTGTGGTGTTGGAGAAGAGGATTGAACATACCATGGACCTCCAAGAAATGAAATGGATCTATTTTGGAGAGGGTGAAACTAAGTTTCTCCTTGGAGGTCAGTATTTTGATATTCTATAGTTTGCATGGCTCCACAGTCAACACTCTTGGCACCAGCATCCAGGAAATTAAAAGACATATTGCAATTGGAAAGTCTGCTATTAGGGACCACTCTAGGGTACTAAAGAACAATGGTGTAACTCTGGAGACTAAGGTGCTTCTGATACGGGCCATGATCTTTGCAATTACTTGCTATGCATCAAAGAGCTGGACAATGACTAGGGAGGATAGAAGGAGAATTGATGACTTTGAGCCGTGGTATTTAAAGAAGAGTATTGAATGTACCATGGACTGTTAAGAAAATGAACAGTTTCAGCGTAGAGATGGTTAAACCAGCCTGCTTCTTGGAGGCAAGGATTTTGGGGCTTCGTCTGACATACTTTGGGCACAGGACAGCTCTAAACCCTGCTCTGTCCTGTGCCAATTGCACATCCACCCCAGTTATCCAAATCACTGAATCCATCCACCTCATAGAGGATCGTCCCCTCCTGTGCTGTTCCTCCACTCTCATAAGCATGACATCCTTCTTCAAGGATTGGTCCCTCCTTGCAACATGTCCAAAGTATGTCAGACGCAATGGCACATAACAACAACATCTCACACATTTTGGGCCTGTGGCCAGAAGGGATCAGTTCTTGGACAAGGACATCATGCTTGGAAGAGTAGAGGGAAAGTGCAGGCGAGGAAGACCCTGGATGAGATGGATTGATTCAGTAACTGAAACAATGGAGGTGGTGTGTTGAATCAGTGAAACTGGCTCAGGACAGAGCAGAGAGCTATTGTACAAAATATCACTATGAATCACAGGCAATTTGATGACATATAATAACAACAACATTTTGATGACTTATGAAAAGCAGTAAATTAACTATTTTCTTTATCTGATTATACATAACTTTGGCTGATTATTATATACAGGATACTATTAAAATACAAAGTATCTGTAATTCATAGTTTAAACATTCCACAACATGGAAGAATCTATTCTGATGATTAAGTTTATAAATATTAATATATTTTTCATTTGGAATATAAAGTCTGTTGGTTATTTTGACAAGAGTTAAATATTTTTTTAAAATTTTCTTTATTGCCAAAATTCAGCATTTTGAGAGTGTAAAAGGTGCCTTCATTAAACTTATCGCTATTTTTTTTCAAATAGGTGTTTAAAACAATCAACATCCATTTTATTTGAACATAAGGCTTTTTCTGATGTATTATTTTATAAGCATATAAGACATTCAATTTGACTCCAGAAAAAGGAAATAGCTCCAAGAAGCTAAGGTACAATGGAGTTTATATAGACCAAGCAATGGAGATATACAGAAGTCTTAACTATTGACTCATTAGACAGTAGTTGATAGAACCCTACCCTCCTCCTTTAACAGAGGTGAAATCTTTGGTCCTCTACCATGCCATATTTCTTGAGATTCAAAATTTAGGGTGCTTATCTTTGAATAGGACCAAAAAGTTTGACAAATTCTATGAAAGAGAAGTAAAGGCTAGCAGGGTGATTTTGGTCAGAAATTGTTCTAAAGTGAATATGCAGTTTCATGGCTAATGAAATCTTCAAAGAAAAGCATAATAACCTTATTTTTATTGAAATTTTAAAAATCTTGGACTTACTATCATTAACACAATGTTTAATATTTCTTGATTAAAGAAAGTATGTATCAATAAAAATCTAAAGCTTTCAAACTACTTTATTTTATATATCGTCAATATTCTTGAAAATTAACTTTCCATTTAATTAAATAATTGAATGGCACATTGATGGCCCACTTGCAATTCCTAAAGTATTCCAGTTCCAGTTATGAAACAAATATGTGTGTCAAAAATAAAAACATTTCTATAAAACAGTTATTTATGAAGTAATAAGAATATGAGTATAGAATATTTAAAATACATAAGAGCTGCATTAGTTCCTCTTTTATAAATAGCAGATCTTATAATTGAATTTTGCATGGGTTGTATAGCTGTAGCATAGCTTGAAAAATCAATTTTTTCATTTTTTTGTTGATATATAGCTGCTATTTAGATGTAAGCAGTTGTGATTTACAAAAAGTTTTATTTATTTATAAATTGAATATAAATTGCTATCTCTATTGTTTGCTCAAATTTAATTTTCCAAGTGCTAAATTCCTCTGCAGATTTCTGTGAGGATTTCTGCAAGTAGCTGTAGAATATATTTACACAGATAACAATTTTTAAATAATTAGTAGGGAAACAAATTGATTAAAAAATATCCAATTGAATTTCACTGTGTGTGTGTGTGTGTGTGTGTGTGTGTGTGTGTTGTGTGTGTGTGTTGTGTACCATAGAGTTGGAACCGATCCATAGGTGACTCTCTGGCGGGTTTTCAGAGGCAGTTAATCACACAGGAGGAGACTGCCAATTCTCTGATGGAGAAGCTAGCAGCCTCAAAGCACACACCTTCAGGATTGCAGCACAGCTTCCAGCCAGTAGGCCACCAGAGTGGCCTAATAAAAAATTATTTTGGTTTTATACTTTTGTTTACCAAAAGAGAATCAATTTGTGTTGCTCTAGTAGCTCAGGATAACCAATAAGGACGGCAGAAAGAAGAGTTGATCCGTTTGAGCTGTTATGTTGTAGAAGAGTATTGAATATTCAGCGGACTAACAAAAGAACTAAGAAATACTTCTTAAAGAAATTGCAGACAGAGTGCTCATTGGAGACACTTGGAAAGGTGGAAGGTCAGCAAGAGAAGAAGACCCTCAGCTAATGGACTGACACAGTGACTGCTTCACTGGACTTGAGTGTGCAGAAAGTGTGAGGATGGCACACCATAGGACGGAGTTAAAACCTGTTGTTCAAGTCAACAGTGACATTGAAGGACCCCCGAACCGCTGGTCCTGTTCTGTCCCGAGTGGACGGCGAAGACCCAAGACTCCAAGACACTGGCTTGATGCAACAGCAAGAGATAAGAGGTTTATTGCGGAGCTCCGGGCTGACTCTTATCTCTGGCAAGATATAGAGGAGCCGACCGAGAGCAGACAAAGTTGGGTTTTTTTATACACTTTAGGGGGATACAACTGAGTATCAGCTTCTCATTGGGTGATGAAAGCACAGTTTGAATTCATTGGTTCAGTGTTCGCTCAGGGTTTACACAGCATTTTTGCACGTAGCTCTTGCGGCAGTCACGTAGCACATGTAGCAGTTAGATAGATCTTTAACTATATGGTGGTGTCACAAATTCTTAAGTATACAATGAGTTCAAACTCTAGGGCAGTGGAAAAGCACAAGATACATTGGTTATCAGTCGGGAAACAAAGGCACATGGGTTATCAGTTGAGAAACAATCTTTGCTTGTTTGCTCTGCCCTTCTGCTAGCTATTCTTGAAATACTGTTGCCCTGGATACCTGGGTGTGGGGCTTTAAAAATTCCTGAGTTTAACTTAGCTGAGAACTATAGAAACTTGAGTTTAATTCAGCTGAGAACTATAGGGACTACTTTAATTTCAATCTTTTCAACATCTAATAACAACAGTAGCTGGTGGCCTAGGGGTAAAACGCTGCACTGCAATCCCAAAGGCAAATGGTATGAATCCACCAGCTGCTCCTTGGGAAACAGCAGGGTAATTTTCTCTTCCTATGCAATTTATTGTCTTTGTAAACCTACTGGGTTCACAGCAATAGGTCCTGTCTGTTCAATAGCACACAAAACAATAATCTACATAATCTAAACCCTTAATTGGTAATTTAACTAATTCACACATTTGAAGTAAGTATGAATTAATATTAGAATGTATCATATGTATTATTATCAATACTCAAGGTAAAATTAGCATGTTTTCATATATATTTTTATTCATCTATACTTTTAAGTGGTTTAAATGGAATTTATACACTGAGCTTTAGAATAGCTTTGAAAGACTGATTAATTTGAACTTCCTTTGAATATATCTGTGTTGTATAGGAATTTTTATTGTTACATATCCTCAATTACTTATTCAGGTGTTCTTCTTCAGAATTAAGTAAGAATATTAAAAACTTTGTGAAAAGGAGGGGGGAAAACCCACTTAGTAAAATACACTAATACAGTAGCTTCATCATGGGTTCAGGTATATCAAAGATAATGGAGCTAAGTCAGGGGCAAGTAATGCTTGATTTTGTTATGAATAAAGGCTGTCAGTCAGAATTAATTGAGGGCAAATAACAACCACTCAAGACATTTTCCCCTTTTGCATTGCCATGGAGTTTAAAATGACTCATTGTTGACCTTTTTTTTTTTTTACGGAGGTTTTGGATTTCCATTCATTCATTGCTGCAATTTTCTCCCTGCCCACCCCTCCCCACCAGCTCGCTTCCTTCTAAAGGGTTTCCAAAGGCTGTAAATCCTTGAGACAATGTCTATCTTTCTCCAATGGGGCAGCTGGTTAATTTTAATCAATTACTACTGGATTATTCAATTCCTACCTAATAGGCCATCAGAGCTCTTTTACTTTTTGTCCCTCCTGTTGTAAGTCTTTGGAAGGGAACAATATATTGGGATAGGTGGAAGGTCAGTAACAGAGAAAAAGACTCTCAGTGAGATTGATTGACATAGTAACTGGAACAATGGGCTTGTGTGTGATGGAGATCATGACAATGGCACAGGATAAGACAAGGTTCAGATATGTTATTTCCAGGGTTCTTATGAGTTGTTTTTGTTATGTGCCATGGAGTATACAATGATTTTTTTTCTTGTTTTCGGGCACCATGGAGTCAGAACTGACCCATAGCTAACCACCTAGCACATCTTCAGAGTCAGTAAATCACATAGGAGCAATTTTCCCATCTTTCTCCATTGGAGCAGTTGATGGATTCGAGCCCTGTACCTTTCCATCAGCAACACATTTCCTTACAACTAAGACAGCAGAGCTCCCTCCCCGTGCTGTAAAAGCTTGCTAATCTCAACTACACTTAAGCTCATTCTTGTAGCCCCTATGGCAGTCCAGCCTGTTGATGCTTAAAATATATATACATATACATATAGATAAAACAAAAGTCATTTCCATTGATTTGAAACTGATCTATACTTGAACCTCCATTATATTTCCAAGGCTGCAAATCACATGGGAAGAGATTGCCCTTCTTTCTCCTGAAGAGCTGATGGACTAAAACAAAGAGAAAAACTTGGTTTCGGCTTAGCGGTGCAGCTGCCTATATGATTAGGACACTAAAGCTTTGCATAAATATATAACATTATTTCTGTGATGAAAGTGAGTTTTGACAAAATTTTGAAATGTATATGTAAACTTGTTTCAACAAAACTTTATCTTTTATGATATAGAGTCTTAAAGATAATTTCTAGATCATTGGGTAAATTTAAATAGTTATTATCATTTTTACCTAGATGAATTGGGTTATTGCTGTTTTTGTTTTGTTTTGGGGGGTGTTTTTTTGTTTTATTTTTTAATGCCATAAATTGGCAAGACAATGTATGTATAAAACAAACTTATTTCCATGGAGTAATTCCTCACTCATAGAGACTGTAAAACAGAGTAGCACTGAATATGGCACTAGAATGCTCAGATACCAAAACAAAAATAAAAAATAAGAAAGTTAAAGAATTGAACAGAAGATTTCAAAGGGTATCTTATAAACACAAAGGAATTGCTATTTTTAGGTACCCGATGTACAACAACTTTCCCATTACAATGTGCCTTTTAATTTCCTAGCTACTGGTGCCAAGAGTGTTGACTGTGGAGCCAAGCAAACTAAAGCTATGAGCAATCTCAATCTCTTCATCATCCATCCTGATGCTGCCAATTGGTCCAGTGGTGAGAATCTTTGTCTTCTTGACATTG
>NW_006399768.1:741631-766531 GCF_000299155.1 Elephantulus edwardii | reverse complement strand
TGGGAGGGTGGAGGGACAGCACAGGAGGGGAAGCCCCTCTATGAGGTGGATTGATTTAGTGACTGGGATAATTGGGATGGGAGTGTCAGAGACAGTGCGATTGGCACAGGACAGAGCAGAGTTTAGGGCCATTGTACAGAGTGTCGCTATGCGTCGCAAGCAACTCGACGGCACATAACAACAACAACAACATGTATAACAACGTTTGTTATTATTGTTATGTGCCATCGAGTCGTCTGTGACTTGTAGTGACCCTAAATAGCTCTGAAGCCAGCCCTGTTCTGAGCCATTCTGACTGATTCTGACACACCTATCCTCATTGTCCTAGTTGCTGTGTTACTTCATCTCGTCCAGGGTCTTCTTTTCTTGCACTGTCATTCTACCCTTCCAAACATTAGGTTCTTTTCCAAAGAATAGTTGCTCCCAGCCACATGCCCAAAGTATATAAGATAGAGTTTCAAAATCCTAGCCTCTAAGAAGGTGCTTGACTTCACCCTCTCCAATATAAACCTATTTGCTTGCTTGGTGGTCCATTGTATGTTCAAGACTTCTCCAGCACCACAACCCAGAGGCATCAATTCTTCTTCTATCATCCTAGTCATTATGCAGGTCTCTGATGCATAGCATATAATTGCAAAGACCATGAACTACATTAAGCACACCTTAGTCTCTAGACTAACTTCGTTATTTCTCAGTACTCTGGAAAGGTCCTTGACAACAGATTTACCTAATGTAATTTATCTTTTGATTTCTTGACCACTGGTGCCAAAAGGTTCATTGTGAAGCAAGCTGTAACTGTTAACAACCTCAATCTCTTCTCCATCTATCCTGGTGAGGTCAATTGGCCTAGTGGTCAGAATCTGTTATACATATGGTACTTAAAAATAGCAGGTTTAAACATAATTAAAACTTTCCAAATGGTCTTGAGCATGGTGGACAGTGAGATAAACAAAGGATAAGGTAAAGTTTCAATGCATTGTTCATTGTGTCACTAAGAATCATGGTAAACTCAGCGACACCTGAGAACAGCAATCAGTTATATATAGACAGAGAGAAAAAGCATAAGCTATGTAACAAGAACATGTATGCCAAGCGGGAGTTGGAAAACGGTAGTTAAAAAATGAATATAGTTTGAAAAATATATATGTATAGCTTTGAATACAGTTTTAAAACAGTAGTTTCAAAATGAACATATGATTAGGCATTATACGTACAATAACAACCCAGAATAAGAAATATAGTAAAGAGGATTGGGGCAGAGGGAGATAGGTAATTGTGCAACAATGAATGAATATTAAAAAAACTGAATTGGAGAGAGGGAAGGAAAGGTGAGGGAGTAAAATATGCAACAATGAATGAGTGAAAAATATAACTTCTCTGTAAATATTTGTTAAAATAAAAATTAAAATTTTATTTAAAAATATGTAAAATAACTCAAAGATAATGAGTAGAACAAAACTAATATTCCAGAAGAGTAGTTTCATAATTCTGTTTTAAAATGAAGTTTTCTTTATAATTCTTTTAATCAGAAGATAATTTCAATGACATGTTAATCTTTCCTGAAGATTGGCATTGAAACATAAATATATAACTTACTACTGACTGCAGCTTTCAAAATGGATTGAAGCTCAGTATCACAAAAACAAAGATTCTCACCACTGGGCCGATTGGCTGCATCTGTATGGATGGTGAATAGATTGAGATTGTAAACAGGTTTAGTTTGCTTGGCTCCATAATCAATACTCTTGACATCAGCAGCCAGGAAATTAAAAGATGTATTGCACTGAGAAAATCTGCTGTCAGAGACCTCTCCAGAGTACTGAAGAGCAATGATGTCACTCTGGAGACTAAGGTGTGCCTGATAGAGGCTATGGTCTTAGCAATCCTTTGTTATGCATCAGAGAGCTGGACAATGACTAGGGATGATGGAGGGAGAATTGATATCTTTGAGCTGTGATATTGGAGTAGAGTATTGAATAAACCATGGACTCCTAGGAGAAAGAGCAGGTTCATCCTAGAGAGGATTAAAACAGGCTGTTCCTTGGAGACAAAGATTCTGAGGTTACATCTGACATACTTTAGACATGTTGCAAGGAGGGACTAGTCCTTGGAGAGGAACGTCATGCATTAACTCAGTGGCTGAGGTAATGGGGGTAGGTATGTCACAGACGATAAGACTTACACAGCATAGAGAAGGGTTTAAGGCCATTATTGTACACAGGGTCGCTATGAGTCACAGGTGACTTGACGACACTTAACAACAACTGTCAATCCAGTTCTTAGAATAAGTTTTTAAAGCTATAAACATTTATAGGAGTAGACTCATCTTGGCAGAGCAGAGTTTCAGAGAAATGTCTGTCTTTCATTGACTATGTAAAGGAATTTGACTGTGTGGATCACAAAACATTTTAGCTAATCTTGAGGAAAATAGAAATCCCATCACACTTCATTGTGTTTATATGAAACCTATACTTGGATTCTTTCGGCAGAATGTTAAATGATCCAAGAAGTATTAAAAGAAGATGGGAAGAATATACTGAATCACTGTATCAAAAGGAATTGGCAGACACAGAAGAATTTCATGAAACAATATATGAGCAAGACCTATGGTGATGAAAGAAGTAGTTCAGGCTGCCTTGAAGGAAATGGCAAAAAATAAGGCTCCAGGAATAGATGGTATACCAATTGACATCTTTCAGCTAACAGATGCTGCCCTGGACATGCTCACCAAGTTTTGCCAAAAAATCTGGAGAACAACCACTTAGCCAACTGACTGGAAGAGATCTATATTTGTTCCCATCCCAAAGAAAGGTGACCCAACAGAGTGCGGAAACTATAGAAAAATCTCATTGATTTCACATGCAAGCAAGATTCTACTGAAGATCATCCAAAACCGACTGGAATAGCACATCAGCAGAGAACTACCAGAAGTCCAGGCTGGGTTTAGAAGGGATAGTGGTACTAGGAATATTGTAGCTGATGTTAGATGGATCTTAGCTAAAAGCAGAGAATACCAGAGGAATCTCTATCTGTGTTTTATTGACTATGGAAAGGCATTTGACTGTGTGGATCATAACAAACTGTGGCTGACTCTGAGAAGAATGGGAATCCCAGAACATGTGATTGCTCTAATGAGAAACCTATACTTGGACCAGGAGGCAGTCATCAGAACAGAGAAAGGGAACACTGCATGGTTCAAAATTGAGAAGGGCATATGCCAGGGATGCATCCTATCTCCATACCTTTTCAACCTGTATACAGAACAGATCACCAGGGAGGCTGGGCTCTATGAGGACAAATGTGGGGTCAAGATTGGGGGACGATTTATCAACAATCTGCGTTATGCATATGACACTACCCTGCTTGCTGAAACTGAAGAGGACCTGAAGCACCTGCTGCAGAGGGTCAAGGACTGCAGCCTCCAATATGGATTGAGGCCCAATGTCAAGAAGACAAAGATTCTCACCACTGGACCAGTTGGCAGCATCAGGATGGATGATGAAGAGATTGAGATTGTTCACAGCTTTAGTTTACTTGGCTCCACAGTCAACACTCTTGGTACCAGTAACCAGGAAATTAAAAGGCGCATTGCCATGGGAAAATCTGCTGTTAGGGGCCTCTCCAAAGTACTGAAGAGCAATGGTATCTCTCTGGAGACTAAGGTGCATCTGATACACGCCATGGTCTTCATAATCACTTGTTATGCACCAGAGAGTTGGACAATGACCAAGGAGGATAGAAGGAGAATTGATGCCTTGAGCTGTGGTGCTGGAGAAGAGTATTGAGAATACCATGGACTGTTAGGAAAACAAACAGATTCATCCTGGAAAGGGTTAAACTGGGTGGCTCCTTGGAGGCAAGAATTCAGAGGCTCCATCTAACATACTTTGGACATGTTGTGAGAAGAGACCGGTCCTTGGAGAAGGACATCAAGCTTGGGAGGGTGGAAGGACAGCTCAGGAGGGGAAGGCCCTCTATGAGGTCAACTGATTCAGTGACTGGGATTATCAGGATGGGAGTGCCAGAGACAGTGGGATAGGCACAGGAGAAAACAGAACAGAGCAGGGTTTAGGGCTGTTGTACATAGAGTCGCTATGAATTGCAAGCGACTCGATGGCATATAACAACAACAACAACAATATTCGAACCAGCACACAGTCCTCAGAAGAGAACAAGAAAACACTGCTTGGTTCAAAATCAGAAAAGGAATATGTCAGGGATGTGTCCTTTCTCCACACTTTTTCAATCTTTATCCAGAATAGATCTTTCAGGAATCTGGACTTTATGAAGAGGAATGTGGCATCAGTATTGGAGGAAGACTCATGAACAAATGACACAACGTTGCTTGCTGAAACTGAGAAGAACCTGAAGCACTTACTAGAGAAGGTCTGGGACTGTAGTCTTCAATATGGATTGAAGTTAAACATCACAGAGGCAAAGATTCTCACCACTGGACTAGTTTGCAACTCCATGACTTATGGAGAAGGAATTAAGGCTATTCACAACTTAAGCTTACTTGGCTCCACACACAACACTCTTGGCACCATAAGTGAGGAAATCAAAAGACAAATTTCACTGGGAAAATCTGCTGTCAGGAACCTCTCCATGGTATTGGAAAGCAATGATGTCAATCTAGAAACTAAGGTGCACCTGATCCGGGTCATGGGGTTTTTGTGTTGTGTATCATTAAGTCTGAAGTGACCCATAACCATGCCTTCACTGAATTTCAGAGGCAGTAAGCAAATGGGAGAAGATTGGCTATTGTTCTCCCACAGAGCAGCTGATGGCTTCGAACTGCTTACCTTCAGGATTGTAGCACAGCTCCTTGCCACTAGGCCTGAAATTTATCTACTGCTGTCTGTATTTCCTGTGTACTTATGTGTGTAAAACTAACCTTCACTTTGGAGCATGAGTTTCAGCAGTCTAATTTGACCATATTTAATAATGTCACATTTCATAGTGTACTTGATTATTGTGGAGAGATATCATATGTGAATAGGCCTCTACTACTTTCTATCTGAATCAGCACAAAAAGAAGGTCAAAATTGAATACACACACACACACACACACACACACACACACACACACACACACATACAAATCAATTCTAAGAAAAGAGACAATAGAATAGTGTCGCACAAGCTCCATTATTCACCTCTCTGTAGTGTTTAAAGTATGATTAGGTTTTCACTAAATTTTAAAGGCATCTCAGGGAATGTAGAACTGGTTACAATTTTGTTGTGCTGATGTTATTTTTTTAATGAAAATCTTAAGTTGATCTCTCATGAAAGTTGTAGAAAAAGTTTGACAGAGCCTAAAAACCTATAGTCCAATCGATTGTACTAATTTGGGGTTTTTATTATAAATTTTATCCTTAAACTTTCAGCCTTTAGGAAAGACCTCATAAAAGATAGAGCTGTAAAGATTAGTTCATACTTGGATGAAAAAATAATATTCCAAAATCAAGGGAAAAGTCCATTATTTATTAGAGTTCCTGTGTCTGAGAAAAACTTCAAAAGATAGTTAATCACTAAAGAATATCTGCATGGAAATGGGTTGTTTGTTGTTGTTTTCCTTAAGCATTGTTGAGCTGTAGACAACTCATAGTGGCCCTATGAATACAAGACCTGAACAATTGTATAACTTTCATCATTTCTCCAAGTTCATAGAGTTTCCAGAGGCAAGCTATTTCAGAAGGGAATGCCACTCCTGATTCCAATCTTTTTTTAATCTGGAAGCCTTTTTCTGTACATAATGAAATAATTTTGAATTGAAATGAAAGGAATTACAGTCAGGGTGATACAATTATTTAGTGAATTTAAAAAAGTCATTGGAATTAAAAGTATACATGGAATTAGGATGTAAATATCAAACTTCTTTAGAGAGGAAATTATTTTTAAAGCATATTACCAACATTGGGACAATGATTAAATAATTCAGCTGTTAATCAAAAGGTTAGTAGTTTGAATCCATGGTTACTCCAGAGAAAAAAAGACATAATAATCTGCTTTACAATGACAACCTTGGAAACACTGTAAGCAGTACTGCTCTGTCCTACAAGGTCTCACAGTAAGTCTGAAGGGCAATGGAGTATTTTTAACATTTGTATTCCAAGAGTTGTGTCTCAAGAGTAAGTCATTTTGTCTCTATTTTCAAAATTCAATACAAAATGTTTCGTAAAAGGTGACATTTTTTCTATTCTATTTAATTTAACAAATATTTAATTAAAAACTTTTACTAATATTTATTTACATTGTTGTTGTGTTGTTAAGTGTTGTAGAGTCATAGACAACCCATAGTCACCCTATGAATCAAAGTCTTGAACACAAAACTTTCGTCTTTTCTCTAAATTCAGAGAGTTTCCCGAGGCAAGCTTTTTTGGAAGTGGATGTCACTCCTGCTTCGAAGCCTGTTTTATTTGGGAGATCCACAAAAACCCTGAGGCCTACTGCTCTCAGACCCAAAAGTCTTTTTAAAGGTGAGGCCCAATCTCATCAGCTCATACCTTAATGTGAGCAAGAGCCATATCCTAGTCTCAACCCCAAACCAGAAAACACACCTTTGCAGAAACTGGTCATTCTGCTCATCTTCTTATCCTGGAAATAGCCCCAGACTGGCAGCCAAAAGCCTTTTTAAAGGCAAAGCCAAATCCCCTCAGCTCACTGAAGGTTTATTTTTTTTAATCAAAAAATATCTGCTTTCATTCATCAATGGACTTTTGAAATAACAGATTAATTAACAGGAGGAAATGGAAATCTGATCCATGCTGGTTATAAAATAAAGAGGCATATTTATGTCAGAAGACTTCTCTGACCCTCCATCTTTCTTAGCATGATGTCTTTCTTCAAGGATGACTACTCCTGACATGCTCAAAGTATGTGAAACAGTTTTATCATTCTTGCCCAAAGGAGGATCCCGGTTATACTTTCTCCAAGATAACTTGTTTGGGGTTTTTTGGCAGTTCATGGGACAATCAACATTCTTCACCAACAGTACAATTTAGTTATCTTTACTCATTGTCCATTTTGCAGATGCAAAGAAGAAACTAAAAATATCTAGGCTTGGATTGAGCAGTTTGAAGACATCCTTGACAGTAGATTTTCCAAATATAATAAGTCTTTGTTATGTCTTGGTTAGTATCTAATCCAATAATTGTGTTTCTGGAATTTATCTTAATTATTTGAAAATGCAAATTCATGCAAAAACCTACACACACATCTTTATCACAGTTTATTCTTAATCATCAAAACAAGAAGTGACAAAGATATCTCTTTATTAATAAAAAAGACTAACCATACCTTGATCCTTAAATCTTCTAAGAATTATCATTCATGCATAAAAGTACATAAGCTCTAAAGGCACATGCACAAAAAAGATGTAAATGAACTTTAAATGCATTTTGTTAATTTGAAGAAAAAACCCAAATAATGAATTTTAAGTTATATAGATTTCATCTCAATGCAATAAGTACTTTTTATTATGCAAAATATTAAAAACAATCAAACTAAATCACAAATATTTGAAACATTTTCACCCAAACAACTAAAATATAATAGTAGTATCCTAAGTAAAGTTAGTATTTTGTTTCCTATGGACTAATTTTAATTTTCTTCAGCTTCATCTTGAGCTTACACCTAAGTAACTAATGGTCTGTTCCACAATCAGCACCTGGTCTGGTTTTCACAGCAGATATTGTGTTTCTCTAGTGATTCTTACCACAAAAATACTCAATATGATTCCTATAAAATTGATCAGGTAAGGTCCATGTGTAAAGTTGCCATATGGGGGTTTGTTTTATTGTGTTTTTGTTTCTTTTTTTTTTAAAAGATATTAACTGAATAAATTCTTGAGTGTGCAAAAATCAATCATTAAATCTCAGGCCTCATTTCACTTTCTGACTACCATTTTTTTCCTCATTGTTTTCAACTTTTGCGTTCTAGTCACCGATAATTACTAATGAATCTTGATTGTATGTTTGCTTAATTTCAGACTGCGAATGTTGGTAGAGACCCTCAATCGCTTCCTCTTTGGCTTTAGCTGTAAGTGCAGGCATTTGAATAAAAGTAGTATTAACAAGTCTTCCTAGTCTGTTTATGGATAGTAGTCTATCACTGAAAACATTGTATTTAGGATAGATCTTACAATTGTCTTTTTTAACTCTGAAAGCAAAATCATTTCCCTCAGTTTTTCATTACCAGCATAATGGTTCATGTAATTGTGACTCAAATGGCCCATGCTTGCCCATCTCAGTTCACTGATGCCTAGAATGTGAGTCTTCATGCAATCATTTTTGCAACTTCCATTTTTCCTACATTCATACTTCATACATTTCATGTTTCAAATATTACTGGCTATTTGCCATGATTTCTACTAATTTTGGACATATTTCCAACTTGGAGTCTATGTCTAATATTGTAATTACTCACATTCTTCTGTTTATAGATTTGTTTTGAAGCCCTATTGTTTCAAAAGCGTAAAATTAATCCTTCTTTTTAGTCTGCCTTAATCTTGGATTTCTATTACAACCTTTCCATCATGGGTAATTCTTCTGATTCCTGAGTTCCTGAGACATTTGCAGTACAGATTCTAGTATTAGAGTACCTCACAAGCTAAAGCAGTACAGCAGATTGACCTACATGTATTGTACTAATGTTGTTGTTGTTGTTGTTATGTGCCGTCGAGTCGCTTGCGACTCATAGCGACCCTATGTACAACAGCCCTAAACTCCACTCTGTCCTGTGACAATCGCACTGTTACTCAAGTTTCTGAAGAGCAATGGTGTCTCTCTAGAGACTAAGGTGCATCTGATACAGGCCATGGCCTTTGCAATCACTTGTGATACATCAGAGAGTTGGACAATGACTAGGGAGGATAGAAGAATTAATGCCTTTGTGCTGTGGTGCTGGAGAAGAGTATTGAGGGTACTATGGACTGCTAGGAAAACAAACAGATTCATCCTGGAGAGGGTAAACCAGGCATCTCCTTGGAGGTAAGGATTCTGAGGCTCCGTCTGACATACTTTGGTCATGTTGTAAGGTCCTTGGAGAGGGAAATCATGCTTGGTAGGGTGGAGGGAAAACACAGGAGGGGAAGGCCCTCTCTGAGGTGGATTGATTCAGTGACTGGGATAATTGGGATGGGAGTGTCAGAGACTGCGATTGGCACAGGACAGAGCAGAGTTTAGGGCTGTTGTACATAGGGTCACTATGAGTCGCAAGCGCCTTGACGGCACATGACAACAGCAACAACATTATACAGCTTATAGTTTTATCTATATGGGATCAAATTAACAACAACTTGAAATATTAGATGTCAGTGAGTTTATGTTAATTGAAGAAAAACAGTCTAGGAAAAAAAATAGAACAGTGGCACAACTTAAAAATGTAATTATAGTCACTGAACTGTCCATGTAGAAACTGTTGGACTGGTGCACAATTTATTATGTATGTTCTCAGTAAAGACAACAAAAACAAAATAAAATCATTTAAGGAGGAAAAAAAAGAGAAATAAGTGGAAGAGGGAAAGGTGAAGAATCACTAAAGACAATGTCTAACAAGTAGTGTATAAAAAACTAAAGAAAGACTAGAAAATTTCCTGCACTCATTTCACATGATTTTTCAGAAAGACACTGATTTATTATCCAGCACACATATACTAATAATGTGCTATCTAGTGCACTGTGTTCAAAAGACTCTCCACGGTAGAAGTTTATAGGATAAGTGGAGCTATCAATTCTGAGAACATTTTGTTTGTTTGTTTTCCTTCACATTTTGGTTATAAATAATGGCATAAGCTTATTTCCTTAGAGTTCAAACATCCTGTGATAACTTTATAGGAACTAGCATATAGTCTGCCCAAGGGATTTCTGTAATAAAAAATGGATCAATTTCCATATCAAAAAGATCTTCAGTAAGAAAAATGACCTGAAGTAGCTCATTTAACTTGTGAACTACCATCACTGCTTATTCACATACAAATCTCAGAAACAGTGCTATGACATAAACTTATTTATTAAAAATGTAAAATATTTATGCTTATAAGTTTTTAAGTTAAGGGAATTTTTTTTCCACAGAAAACTGTTCACTTGTTATTACTGCCTTAAAGCATTAAAAAAATAAATAATAATAGAAATAAAACAGAGACTCTATGAATGCATGAACTGAATGGAATATGAATTCAATTTTATCATCCCATAATAGAGTTCTGTTTTATAGAACATTATTTCAGAGCTAATATAGAAATTTGAATTTCCCTGGTAGGTTATTGCAAATGCAATACTTTTATCATGAGTTTATAAAGTATAATTGTTAAAGATGTCAAGCATTGCATATATTTATATCTAAACAAGTACATTAATAGATTATACATATGAGGCAATGACTAGGAAAAAAGTTGTAAAAAATAAATAATAGGAGTCTAAATCTTCTTCTATATAAAAATTCATATACAGTCACCTCTAAAAATGTTTTTGAAATGTATGATCATATGGTAAATTCTTAAAATTTTATTCTAACATTCCCTTCACAACATTGTAACTAGTATTCACTGTGAGGTATTTTTTCTTAAAAAAATACATTTGTGGGGAAAATAATGATAATAGAATGCAAAATTTAAAAGATTCTTAAATTCTGAATTATTTTGCAATTTTAATATGGGATTCCTTATTGATTGCTTACTGTATATTAAATATTTTACATATATCTTCTCATTTAATCCTCATTTCAAAGGAGATTTATATTTTAATCCTCATCTCTGAGAAAACAAAACAAATTTAAACAGACTAAAAAGAATCAAAAAGCAGAACTATTTAGAGATTGACACCTGTGTATAACTAATTTTTTGCATTAGTCTAAAGCTGATACTTTTAATATTTTGCTGTGAATGTTTTTGGCATCATAATGCTATTAATAGTTTAATAATTTGCAACACATCCATGAGTTACTAAGGTTCTAAAACATGCTTCAATTTTCAAGACTAATGTACTCTATCTCTCTTTCTAAAAGTTGAAATGTTGGTTTGTGGGTTAATATTTGTGGATATTTTTATTCGTGGATTAATTTGCTCATATAATAATTTAATGAAATTTATTAACCTCCAGCTATATCTTAAATAAGAAACCACAGTGGTTATTGGTTAATCTCTCAATCAGTAACCAGAAAATCACCACTTTGGACACATTAACCACTGTGTAGCAAAGAGATGTGATACTCTGCTTCTTTAAAGATTACTGTGGTTTATTATTCAAAATGGCTTTCCTAGACATTGGCCTTGACTTTGCCAGGTGTGTGAGCATGCATATGTGAAAGGGCTGTGTTAACCTATCAGCAAATGGACCGGCTATATCTCTCCACTGAACTGAGGAGATAGAAAGGCAGATTTTTGAGAACCTCACCACTAGCAAAGAAGCAGCAGGAAAATGAAGTATACCCTTCAGGGCCAGAGAGTCTTGTAGCAGTCAGAGCTTCAGGAGAGCTGCAGCATCCACAGCAGAGAACCAGAGATATGATATATGACAGAACTTGTCTTGGGACTGCTAGCCCATGAAACCAGAGCTAGGCATCTTCATCCAAGTTTGCTGGAGGACTTGGGGTAGGCAGAGACAAGTCATAGTTTTCAGGACTAAGAGCTTTGTAACCCTACCCAAAAGCTGTGAGGATGAAGGCTAAAGTCTAAAAGCAGACCTGGGAGCACACTTCAGAGGTTGTCCTGAGATATTGTATTCTGTTGCCAGCTGAAATTGTATCTGTTAACTAATAAGTTGTCCTGTTTTCTAATAAGTGCACAGTTGTGAGTAATGTTCCTTGTGTTCTGTGAGTTATTGAAATCAATTTCAGACCTAATAGAGAAGTAAGATTAATATCAGAATTAGTAGAAATAGGTATGGGAATGTGAGTGACATGTATGAGCTTATGGGAATGGATTTTATGCTGTGGATGATGATGAAGATGATGATGCAATTCATCCATGTGGAGTTAATAGAGGTCAGATATATAGTCATCCCCAGGATGTCCTTGCTTGTGTGTGATATCACTGATATTGTTCAGTAATTTACACACTCTGATGGATCCTCTTTTTTAGGAACGGAAATTAATATGGACATCTTCCAGTGAGTTGACCAGGTAGTTATCCTCCAGATTTACTAGCTCAACCTGATAAATGCATCCAGGTGATCCCACAAAATGTGGATATCATTGAACAATATCACTGATATTACACACAAGCAGGATCTTGCTGAAGATTATACAAAATATACTGGAACTACCAGATGTATAAGCTGGGTTTAGAAGAGGTGTTGGCACTTGGGACATTGTAGCCAATGTCAGATGGATCTTAGCTGAAAGCAGAAAGTACTAGACGTACCAAAATCTATCTGTGTTTCATTGACTATGCAAAGGCATTTGATTGTGTGGATCAAAACAAATTGTGGCTAACCTTGAGAGGAATGGGGATCCCAGAACACCTGATTCTGCTACTGAAAAAAAAAAATTGTATTTGGACCTGGAATCAGTCTTCAGAAAAGAGCAAGGAAACATTGCATGATTCAAAATCAGGAAAGGAGTGCGTGTCAGGGATGCATCATATCTCCATACTTTTTCAGTCTATATACAGATCATTTGGGAGTCTGGACTTTATGAGGAGGAATGTAACACCAGGGTAGGAGGAAGACTCATAACATGAATTATGCAGATGAGACAATCTTGATTGCCCAAACTGAGGAGGACCTGAGGCATTTGCCACAGAAAGTCAATGATTGTAGTCTTAATGTTGGTTGAAGGTCAACATTAAGAAAACAAGGACTTTCATCAATGGGTCAATTGACCGTACCATAATAGATGTAGAAGAAATTGACATTGTTAACAATTTCAACTTGCATATTTTCACAATCAAAACTCTTGGCCCCAGTAGTCAGGAAAGCAAAATACAAATTTCATTGGGAAAATCTACTGTCAGGAATCTTTCTAGAATTCTGAAGAGAAACAATATCAGTTTAGACACTAAGATGCCATGATCCAGGATATGGTCTTCACCATTACTTGCTATGCATCAGAGAGCTGGACTAAGGATGATAGAAGAAAAACAGATCCCTCTGAGTTGTGGTCCTGGAGAAAAGTATTGAGCATCTCATGGACTGTCAATAAAACAAACAGGTCTGTCTTGGAAAAGATGAACCCAAGGTGCTTCTTGGAGGCAAGAATTTTGAAGCTCTAGCTTATATACTTTGGGCATGGTAACAGGAAGGATGAGTCCTTGGAGAAGTACATAATATTTAGAAAGGTGGAGGGATAGTGTAAGAGAGGAAGACCCTGGATGAGATGAATTGACCTAGTAACTCGGGTAATAGAGGTAGGTGTGTCAGAGATTGGCTCTGGATAGGGCAAGGTTTAGAGCTATCATATATAGGGTTGATATGAGTTGAAGGTGACTCAACAGCACATAACAACAGCAACACACTGCTCTTGCTCCTTTTACAATTATATTCTTTGAAATCCCATGTGACTTTCCACTCTGTAAAGAGGGGTCACAGAGTCAGAAATTGTATGATGGTAATTTACGTTTTAAATGTAATTTTACATGTAGTGTATTTAGCAAAGAAATAGACAAAAACCCTTGCTTGCATGGAAATAACATCCAAGAGGATATTGTTTTTGTTGTTTGATGCCCTTAAACCAAGTATGACTCACAATTGTCCTCTGAACAATAATTGCCACAGAAAGTCAATGATTGTAGTCTCTGTTAATTATCTTTGATACATTTGATCTTATTGTGCAGTGCCAAGCCATCTCATTGGGGGTTGGACAGTGACTAGGGTTGATAGAGAGAGAATTGATGCCTTTGAGCTGTGGTGCTTGAGAAGAGTGTTGAATATACCATGGACTGCTAGGAGAACAAACAGGTTTGTCCTGGAGAGAGTGAAGCCAGAAAGTTCCCTGGAGTCAAGGATTCTGAAGCTTCGTCTGACATATTTTGGGCATGTTGCAAGGAGGGACTGGTCCTTGGAGAGGGACATCATGTTTGGCAGAGTGGAGGGGCGGCGAAGCAGAGGAAGACCTTTGATAAGATGGATCAATCCTGTGACTTGAGAGGTGAAAATAAGTGCATTTGAGATGACTAGGTTGGCACAGGATAGAAGGGCCTATATGGTCACTATGAGTCGCAAGCGACTCGATGGCACATAACAACAACAACAATAGTTGTTATATATAGTTATATATGTGTATATATATAGATATATATATGTCAATATATAGTTATATATCTGTGTGTATATATATAGTTATATGTGTGTGTGTGTATATAGTTATATATGTGTATTTATATATATATATATATATATATATATATATATATATATATATATATATACACACACACATATATACAGAGAAAGAGAGTATTAGGCAAGATGAACAGCAAGTATATACCTTCTAAGGAAGAAATAAGGTGGAGGGTCAATGAAAGAGAAGAAAATCTTCAACAAGATGGATTAACACACACACACAGAATAGACTGACATAGTGACTGTAAAATGGGCACGGGTATATCAAATACGATGAGAATGACACAGGGCCATCCATTGTTCGTAGGGTCACTACATTATAGTTGTCTCTAGGGCACTTAATCACAACAAAGTTATATCAAATACGTCATATCCTAGTAATGTTGAATTCTAAATCTAATCCCTTCGGAGTTATAAAAGGAGCATGATAGATATATATGTACTTATACAGCAAGAAGAGGGATATGGACAATAGGAATAGCAGCTGGAATAGATAATTAAGGAACTTACTCTAGAACTTCGGTCTGTATTGGAAATTCCAGGCTTTGAATTGTGAGAGAATAAATTCTTATTTTTTACTGCTACTCACTGGTAAGATGTTTGCTCTTGTAGCATTAAGTAGACATGATCAGACTCCAATATTACCTGAATGATTTGGTCACTTCTTAAAGAGTGGAAAGCAAGGGCACAAAGACCTTTTTGAAGTATTTTGAAATTATTCTTATTGAATTTAGTGATGTTGGCTTGGATCAAAATGGTAACTGCAAAGGTTTGAGAAATTACCGAATTACGGATTTTAGATAAAATTGATAATAAGAATATTGAGGGGGGGAAGTGCTTATCATTACCTGTATCAGATAGGATGTTAAGGAACAGATTTTGTAATTATTACCTAACTTGGGAGGGACTGAGAGCATTATGCTGAGTGAACTTGCTCAGTCCCACAAGGACTAATATTGTACAAAATCATTATTGTAGAATAAGTATTAGGATCCAAAGGTGGGGGAGGGAGAGGGTGGAAGCAGAGGGATGAGGATGTGCAGGGGGAGGGGAGATTAATTATGGAGTTGTACAATTTGGGTATGGGGTGAGGGAAATTGGAAGAATACATTCTGGAAAAAAATGTATTTGAATTTTGTAAATAAATTAGAATAATTTTTAAAATTGGCAAACTATATCCTTTGGGGAGTCAGTTTTCAGGTAAAAGTTATCAGGTAAAGTTTAGAGAAAGAGATACTGGGGATTTGATTCAATTGGTCTGTGAGAAATTATCATAATGAAAGAAAGAATGAGTAGAGATGAGATAATAAGCACTAAAACTCCTTCCTTGAGAGTGAGAGATGTGAATTAAAGGCATCATTGGTCAGGCGGTGTTTCTCTGGTCAGATTATGCTTGGAACAGTGAAGGAATAAATTGATTTGAAAGACTTAAACCTTTTAATTGACAATGACGCTAGAGTTACATTACTTTTGCTTTTATTAGGATAAAACATTTACGTAAAAAATGAAAAATAATTTCGGAAATCTAAACAGTACTTTCTAAATAATTCCTAAAACATCCTATCTTATAATTTCATATTTTTAAAATGTATCTAGTGGGCTGAAGTCCGAAGAGCACATGGCTCCAATCCACTAGCTGCTCTGAGGGAGGACTGTAACCTCCTTTCAAGCTGTTAACAGTCTCTGAAGACCCTCTGGAGAATCAGCTATGGGTTGATTCTGAATTGAGGACATACAACAACATCGACAACGAAGAGAAATGTCTACAGTATTTAGTCGCTTCCTTAGAACCACTTGATTCCATCAAGTAAAACCACATTTTCCATTTTGAAATTGTTTAACAATAATTTGCATTTTTCGGGAATCCTAAAATAATTGAATTATGTTGTGGTTTACCTTTTGAAAAATGTATGGATGGAGAAAAAATTTTTACCTTTTGTGCTCAGAACTCTGGAATGTAAAATGGAAAGAAATACTTTTAAAACAGTAAAATTACATGAAAAGTTTTTATTAGTTTGTATTTTTAATTTAAATGAGTTAAATATGCTATAATAGTATTTCTTCCTCTATGTACTTTTGCATTAATAAATAAATAAATAAATTAGAGAATGTTTTATTTTCCATTTTTATTAGTAAGCACAAAATTAGAGGTTTGTCCAGTGTTCAAACTCTGTGATAGTGTAAAAATAATGATTTCCCTGAACAAAGTTAATGGGCAAAAGGTGACACAAATAACAAGTAAAGCAAACAGTAGCTATCCAAAAATGGATTTAAATACTATGATTTGTAAGTAACACGGATATCTTTTCACCCATCTATTTAAAGTTTAGGATTTCGAGTCAATCAGAGATAAAATGTATCACTCAATAATTGCATCACACCTTTGAATAAACAACCATATGAGGACAAAAAAAAACAGCATTTACTTAAGGAAAAAGTGTTTAAGGCAGGAATGGGTAGGACAGAAGAGTTAATGGAAATGAGAATTAGAAGGAAGGAAGTGTGAAAATGTGATTGTATTGTGAGTATTATACTTAATGTTAGAAGACATAAGTATTTGAATACCTGAGTGAAAAACAAATATGCTTTATAAATTTTCACTTATATCTTGATTTTTTTAAAAAGCCTAAAAATGTGTAAGTTCACAAAACAGGGCACGTAAACATTCTTTTATTAATTTTTTTTTTCTCATTCACTGTTGCACGTTTTCTTCCCTGCCCACACCTTGCCCCAGTTCGCTTTTCTCTTTGAAAAGGAAAAAAAAAATTCATTGTTATACAATCTCCCATGCCCCAAGCTCACAGTCCACTTTACTATGCATTTCTTTTTTTCAGAATATTGTCATAAAATAATAATTCTATATCCGTTTTAAACAGTTCTCTCCATCTGTTTCTATGAAGTATACATTTATTTATCCTCTCTCTCTTAGGTTCACCCCAACCTCAATATCAGTCCCTTTTTACAACAGTGGCACTATGCAGTATTTGTCCTTTTGTGACTGATGTATTTCACTCAGCATAATATCCTCCAGCATAATGTCCACTCATTTTGTATAATATTTCATTAATTCCTTATTTTTAAGTGCAGCATAGTATTCCATTGTGTGAATATTCCAGGGCTTTTCTATCCATTTGTTTGTTGATGGGCACAGATTCTTTCCAACTCTTTGCTATTGCTAAACAGCAATAAACATGGGTGTGCATATATCTGGTTGGGTGGCAGTTATGGTTTCTTTAGGGTATATTCCCAGTAGTGGAATTGCTGGGTCAAATGGTATTTCAATTTACAACTTTTTGAGAAAGTGCCATACTACCTTCCATAGTGTTAGCACCATTTTACATTCCCATCAACAGGGAATAAAAATTCCATTTTCTCCACAACCTCACCAGCACTTGTTGTTTGCTGCTCTATTGAATTTTGCTATTCTTATGTGGGTGAGATGCTATCTCATGGTTCTTTTGCAAGTCAACATTCTCCAGGAAATTACTTTATGGAGATAAAAAGTGTTTTTCAGGGGACTGAGATTTTCAATGTAGTTCCATAAAACAGGTATTATATTGTGAAAACTTGCATTAATAACTATTTGAACATAATCAGGTACTTGTACTGTTTTTCCTTCTTCAAGATTTACATTTAATTTAATCAGTAGTTGAGGACTATGGCTGTCAATAAGAGCACATAGGGGAAAGTAGCCAAGTTAAGTATAATATTTTCTCTTTGACAGAACGGATTTTGTTGTTGTTGTTGTTGTTATGTGCCGTCGAGTCGCCTGCGACTCATAGCGACCCTATGTACAACAGCCCTAAACTCCGCTCTGTCCTGTGCCAATCGCACTGTCTCTGACACTCCCATCCCAATTATCCCAGTCACTGAATCAATCCACCTCATAGAGGGCCTTCCTCTCCTGCACTGTCCCTCCACCCTCCCAAGCATGATGTCCTTCTCCAGGGACCGGTCTCTCCTCACAACATGTCCAAAGTATGTTAGATGGAGCCTCAGAATCCTTGCCTCCAAGGAGCCACCCAGTTTAACCCTTTCCAGGACATATTTGCATTGTGAAAATATTTGTAACTATCTTCCTGCTATTAGGGTAATCTTCTCCCATGCAATATACTGCTTCTGAAAACGCACTGGATCATGAGCTCTGGGTCAGCTCTGACTCAATGGCACACAAGGACAAGAGAGAAAATGTTAATAGAAGCACTTCATTCCTTTGATTTAAGTTAACCTTGTCTTCTTCACTTTTAATCAAAGAATCATAAATACTCTTTCTTTAGTCACTGGCATTAAATCTTGCTTGCCAAGTATAATAAAATTTCTTAAAGTCACACAGGACCTAAGCTACAAATTTTCACTTTTTTTAAAATTTTTCTTTCCAGATACTGAATGTTTCAGCTACATAATGAATCACTTCTATTGTTCTTTCATTCTAAGCAAATTTTACAGTTAAATTATTATTCAGCCAAGTAATGATTCTATATTTATGTGTTTGCCTTATTCAGATATTCATAGAACACATAAATTGGCATGTACCTCATTAAAAGAATGGGGGTAAAAGTCTAGAAAATGCTGACACCACATTATGAAACTCACAATCATTATGCTGTAAGGAAATGAAGTCTGTAGCAATAATAATTTTGAATATAAAACATTTCATAATTTATGAATTCCTATTGTAGATTTAATCTCCAATCTTACCCACAGTTCAGGAAATAGATAAAGCTATGGAACAAAAAGCATATATAATATTTCAGCTCCTAGGTAAATTTGTAGGCAAGTTTTTATAGGTAGATGTTATTTTTTACTTTTCTTATGAGATATTGTGTTAGATATTTGAATGCCCAAATAATTTACATTATAAGCATTTTAATAATATAAAATATTTTATACTCTTATAAGATAAATTGTTTTTATATATTTCCTATGCAAGTCAATAAAATAATGACATTTAAATGCTTATAAATTATATATAACTACATTAGACTTAATTTTTTTATTTCATTTAATTAATAGGACAATTCATTCACACCTAGAGATTACTAGAAAATGCATCATGCTTGGTAGGGTGGAGGGATGGCGCAGGAGGAGAAGGCCCTCTATGAGGTAGATTGATTTAGTGACTGGGATAATTGGGATGGGAGTGTCAGAGACAGTGCAATTGGCACAGGACAGAGCAGAGTTTAGGGCTGTTGTACACAGGGTCGCTATGAGTCACAAGCGACTCGACGGCACATAACAGCAACACAACAACAACAGTATTCTTAGTAAGCCTATATGGTATACATTTTCCGCTAGAGTGATAACCATTGCTATTATATTGCATAGACATTTATGTACTATTTTTACTTTTTTCTTGGATGAATTACATTTTTTGGTGAAACTGCCTAGCATATTGTTTATTGTCATGTGTTCTTTGAGTCAGTTCTCAGACATAGTGACACTATGGCTAGCTAAAACACTGCCTGTCTCTACCATATTCACAGTTGCTGCCATGTTAGAGCCCATTGTTGTAGCCTTGTGTTGATTAATTTTGATAATTTAATTTCCTCTTTCTTCTTAGTCCTTCACATTACCAAGAATGATGAAAGCTTCTCTGAAATCTTTCCATTATGCATAATCCTGCTGATGTTTTAAATATTGGTGGTGTAACTTTCAGCATCACAGCAACATGTAAGTTACCATGTATGATAAACTAACATGTGAATAGTGGAAATCTTGAAAGAAAAAAACATAAAATTTAAACTTGTACATTTAGCAGTGCAAGTAATCGGAAAGACCATGGCCTGAATCAGATTCACTGTAGTCTTCACACTGATATCATTATGTTTCAATAATTTGGAGAGGCCCCTTTCTAGACTTTCCTAATGCAATTCATGTCCTGATTTCCTAACTGCTAGTACCAAGGACATAAATTGTGAATCCAGCAAAGATGAAGTTGTTGACAGTTTCAATCTTTTTTTCCATCTATCATGATGTTGCGGTTAAGACTATTTTCTTGACATTAAGATGCAATCCACATGGAAGGTGTATTATTTGATCTTCTGCAACAAGTGTTTCAAGTCCTCCTCTCTTTGAGCAAACAAGGTTGTGTCATCTTGAAAATGTAAATTATTGATGAGACTTCTTCTGATCCTGATGCCACATTCCTCCCCATAGAGTCCAGCTTCTCGAATAATTTACTCAGCATACAGATTGAATAGGTAAGGAGAGAGAATATTCTGATTCAGGCCATGGTCTTTCCCTGATAACTTGCTATGCATCTGAACTAGACAATAAATGATGATGACAGAAGAAAAAATTATGCCTTTGAGCTGTGGTGTTGGAGAAAGCGCAGATAATCCCATGGACTAACAAAGGAACAAACAAATATGACTTGGAGAGGATATAGTTAGAGTGTTCTTTAGGGACAAAGATGATGAGGCTTCACCTTAAATACTTCAGGCATGTTGCTAGGAGGGACTACTTCTTGATGAAGGATATGATGTTTGGAAATATGGAGACTCAGTGAAGGAGAGGAAAACCCTGGTCCTGGTGGATTGATTCATGACACAATGGGCTCTAATGTGTCAAGAAATATGAGGATGGCACAGGAATGGACCAGGTGTAAGATCTGTTGTTCATGGGTCACTACGGGTTATACTTGACTCAATGGCACCAAATAACAACAACATTCAGCAATACTCTTTCTCTCTTGTTTACTCTTTCTCATTGTGACTACCCTCCAATTTGCCTATTACTCTATCTTTCCTATTTCAAGCACACAATGCCAGACATTGTGTCTATATCCATCACTACAAGGAAAATAGCTATTTTCTTTTTAACAGCATAACTATTAAGGTTTTCCTGGCTCCTGTGAATTAACACCAGAAGAGAAACATCTTGATTATAATTTTATTTGACATTGTGTATCTTTTAATGAAACACTTCGTCGTTTTTAGGATTACATTCTCTTTTCCTCTTCTTTTTCCATTACTTCTTGAAATAGAGGGGAATTGTATCAACTCATGACAGTATATCTTTTGTTTGTGTTCCTGCATGTTTTCTGGTTAGAAGAGTTTTGTTGCTTTTTACTTTATAATTAAATTATCTTCATGTTCATGGAATCTACTATGAGTTTCTTGAATTCAAAGATGAAAATAGGGAAATGATGATGACTTTCTTGTTTGAATTCTAGAGAGAAAGTTAGAATTCAGTTCTCTGGTTTCAGACTCATTTCTAAGGATTGTGAGGTTCCTCTTGTTATGTACCTATGAAGCATAGGGGTTTTGACACCCTAGTATTTCTGAAATAGATAGCTAGTCCTGCTTCCTAGACTGTCTTAGTCCAGCAGTTCTACCAAAAGTTATCCACTATGGGTGACGTAGCTGGTATTTGAAATATCTGTGACATATCTTCCAGCCTCATAGCATACAAATCACCTGAGCACAGAAAACTGACTGCCAGATGGTAGATATGAAATAGTCATATTATGTTTTGTAGGAAGTAAAACCAGGCATTTGCATTTTTGAGACAAAATTGGTAAAATTTCATCTTACATACTTTCGGCATGTGGTCAATACAGCCAATCTTTTTGAGAAAAATTCATGCTGGGAAAGGTAAGAGAGTCAGGAAAAGAGAGGAGGAATCTCAACAAGATGAATTGACACAGTGCCTGTAACAATGGAGTCATTCATGTCAGAAATCCCAAGGATAGAACTGGATAGGGCAAGTTTCTGATCCATTATTTATAGGGACGTGATGAGTCTTAGTCATCTCAATGACACCTGTTGTTGTTGTGTACTGTCAAGTTGGAACCAACTCATGTCTGACACTCTAACTAGTTTTCAAAGGCAGTAAATCACATCGGAGGAAATTGACTGTCTGTCTTTCATAGAAAGGTGGTGGATTTGAACCACATCCCTTTAGGATTGTATCACGATTTCTTCCCTCTAGGCCATCAGATCTCCCTTAATGACATGGAACACAATATTATAATGCCTTAATTTATGAGGCATTGCAGAAGTTTCAAAAGGCTCAAAATTTATTTTATCCCAGTTGGGTATGTTCTTCAAAAATTTAGAGTTCCTCTCCAATTTAGGAAGACATTGCAACTCCTTGTTAGCTAGAAAATTGACATTCTTATTCTATGTTAATTTTTATAATTTTATTGTTTGTATTCAGCAATGATTAATTTTGGTCTACAAATACTCTCTCTATTTGAAAAATTTCTGGTTTTAAAAATGAAAATGTTAATTTAAACAAAGTTTTCCTGGAAGTTGAATCCAACATAACATGGTTTTCTATTTTATCTCTCCTTACTTGGGTCTGCCTATTGTCTTGAGGCTTAAGTGATTTTCATGTTAATTGCCAGGAAGAAGAAACAGAGGAGAGGAAAGTATACCAGAAGATACTTATCACCCAAATACATTTATGAAGACCATGCATCTCACCTTGTCCAGCTACTAAATAACAATATATTTGCTGTTTATAAAATTATCATTATCAATTTGATGTATTTTAAGATTGGAAAATAAATTTTATAAGTACGTATCTTTTTTAAGGAGCAATTTCTCCTAAATAAGAGGAATCTACTCATTTTTTCATTGTTTCTTTTTTTAATAAAAGAAAGTTTCACTTAAATCACATAAAAATTTACAACTTCTGTTCTTGTTATTTCAAACAAAATCAAAACTTTTCTAGTAGCTATGTTTGGGAGAATTGTAAACATTATAACCCGCTGTGTGATGCTAGCTCATCTCCTGCTGTGAACAATACACTTTCTGTGTTTATTTTTTTGACCAGACATTTTAAGTTTCCTTGTATAACCATTGTCCATATGCCAGTAGATAGAATTCATTCTTTTTCCAGTCCTAATTTCAGACTTTGTAAATAGGTAATTTGATTATAGTAGAACCACAGGAGGTAAATCTTGTAAGAGTTAATGTTCACATTTTGAAAGCAAGAAAGAGGCTATCCATATACTAAAAACAGGAAAAGAAGTAAGAAACACTATGGTGAGGATATTTCCTTTCACAGCCAGTAGTCTCTCAAACTTTGCTAGGCAGAGCAAATGTTCTACGCGTAATAGTTTACATGCAGCTTCTTGATATACTGAGAAGATTAAGACTGCTGTAATTCTAATAACTCTTCCACTTTAAGTAACATTGAAATTATTTGTGAGTAAAATTTAAAAAAAAATATAAAAAGAGGAAAAAAAGACCCATAAACATACAGAGTTAACTTAGGTTTAGAAATTTGACTTTAATTGCAAAACCTTGCTAAGAAACATTTTTATTTAAACTTCATTGCCTGAACTCCTTAAATATCTCAGCCATTAAATGTAAAGGGGGGGAAACCCAACCAACACTAAATATAAAAAACTAGCATACTAATAGAGGAGAAAAAAAACAAAACAGTAAAACAGAGCACTTTCATTACGTGCTTTACAAAAGTAGAATTCATGGCCTCTTTTAAGAGTCCAAACAACAGGCAATGGTAAAACCTGGCCTGACAAAATCATGCTTAATGTGAATGGACAAAATGTGCCAATTAAGAGGAAAAAAGTACCAAAATGGACTAAAAAAAATCCCATAAATATGTTGCCTACAGAGACACATCTAAACAAAATGAGAAAAATAGACTTAAAATCAAATCCTAGGTACAAAAATATACCAAGTAAATGACAATCTCAAAGAAGGAGGAGTGGCAATACTAACCTCTGATCAAATAGACTTCAGAGTGAAAACCATCATCAAAGATAAGCAAAGGTGTAACATACTGATTAAAGGCACAATAGCTCAAGAAGGCAAAATCTTCATCAACATTTATGCACCAAATTATAGACCAGCAAAATACATGAAACAATGGTTAATAAAGAATTAAAGAAAGAAATAGACAACATCACCACAGTGGTAGGTAACTTCAACACACCATTATCACCTAAGATTAGGTCAATCCAGAAGAAACTCAACAAAGATGCAGAAAATCTAAACTATACAATCAGTGGACACAACCTTGTGTATGCATTTAGGGAACTGCACCCAACTGAAACTAAATTCACTTTATTCTTAAGTACACATGGTACAGTCTCCAGAATCAATCATATATTAGAACACAAAGCAAGCCTCAACAAATTAAAAAACATTGAAACAATATAAAGTATCTTCTCAGGTCACAATTCTATATAATTAGAAATTAACCTCAGGAGAGTAAAGCTTACATAACTACCCATGTAGAAACTGAATAACTCTGCAAGAAAATGATTGGGTTATAAAAGTAATTAAAAAATTAAAATAAAAAGTTCCCTGAAACAAACAAAAATGAAAATGCAATATATGAACACCTCTGGAATACAGCTAAGGAAGTCATCAGTGGGGAGCCCATAGCAATAGGTAGAAACAAAAAAGGAAGAAAGAAAAAAAAAACTAATCATCTAATACAACACCTTCACAAGTGAAAAAGAAAAACAATCTAATCCTACAGCCTCTAGAAGAAAAAATATTATAAGGACAAGAGCTCAAATCAATGAGATAGAAATCAGAAAAACAACTGAAACCACCAATAAGACCAGGAGATGGGTTTTGAAAAGGTCAATAAAATTGACAAACCACTGGCAAACATAACAAAAGAAAAGAGAGAGAGA
>NW_006399768.1:739866-741531 GCF_000299155.1 Elephantulus edwardii | reverse complement strand
ATTTCCTGGCTACTGGTGCCAAGAGTGTTGACTGTGGAGCAAAGCAAACTGAAGCTGTGAACAATCTCAATCTCTTCACCATCCATCCTGATGCTACCAATTGGTACAGTGATGAGAATCTTTGACTTCTTGACATTGAACCTCAATCCATACTAGAGGCTGCAGTCCTTGACCCTCTGCAGCAAGCGATTCAGGTCCTCCACAGTTTCAGCAAACAGGGTTATGTCACCTGCATAATGCAGATTGTTGATAGACCTTCCACCAAACCTGACACCACATTTCCCCTCATAGAGCCCCGCCTTCTGGATAATCTGTTCTGCATACAGGTTGAAAAGGTATGGAGACAGGACATATCCTTGGTGTACGCCCTTCCCAGTTTTGAACCATGCAGTGTTTCCTTGCTCTGTTCTGAAGACTGCCTCTTGGTCCATACTCAGTGTAATTCCTGAAGAACTTAATTAAACATTTTTTAGTATGAGAACACAAAAGAAAAATAATAGCTTGTAATATAGTGGAAATAATTCTTATCTCTTGATTATAAAAAGAATATCTCAAATACTAGAATAATCTAGTCACATTCTGAAAGAAAAGGGGAGCTTTATTTTTAAACTAATTCTTTAAAGATGGATTTTCAAAACTGATGGCAGAAGATTATTTTTAAAAGAATCTAAAACTTTTATAAATAATGGAATCATGCCTTGCTATTCTCTTTCTTATTGTGGATTATTAAAGTAAGTTTGTTGCAACTACTTTGAAAAGATAACTCAAGAAAAATGAAAAGAATTTTTTTTTTTATTTCTATCTAGAGGGCCGTGACAAACTCCAACAACTTTTAGAAAAGTACTTATGCATTCAAATGGCTTGTGCTTTGGTGGAATAAAAATTAAATTTATCCTACTTTTTCAGTTTGGGCTTTCTTCAGTCCAACTACTGTGACCTCTCTAAGAGTCAGTTTACTACAGTTGTTTTTTAGAGCTGCCTAACTTTTTAAAAACTTTTTTTGTTAAGATTTTAGTCAGTAAATTAGGCAATGCCACAGCTTGTTATCTATCAATATGTTTAATGGAGGGAACTAAGGGTGTGTGTGTGTGTATAGAGATAGATGATAGATTAGATAGATAGATAGATAGATAGATAGATAGATAGATAGATAGATAGATAGATTGATAGATGATATAGGTAGATTAGATAGATAGATATACAGACAGATACAGATACAGATATAGATATACATATTCTCATGTGTCTGATGATTTTGAATTTTATTGTGTACATTATTTTGTTTATATGTTCTCATGTGTCTGATGATTATGAATTGTACCGTGTACATTATTTTTGTTGAATTGTTTGAATTTTCTATTCATTTCAGAGTTGATTATGATAGGATGACCATGATTATATATAAAAGTAGAGAAGAAAAAAATTAAAAATGAATACCAGAAGAGACTTTGAAACATGCTCTAGAAAAAAGAAAGAAAAAAAATGCTGAAGTAAGATAGCTTAAAAGAAGATTTCAAAGGCAAATAGGGAAGACAAAGTAAAATCTTATAATGAAACGTGCAAAGAGCTGGAGTTAGAAAACTCTAAGAGAAGGTCATGGTCTGCATTTCTCAAGATGAAAGTACTAGGAAGCTCAAGACTCTGCACTGCAATCCCAAAAGTACA